>NW_021940818.1:1188796-1392011 GCF_001715985.3 Manacus vitellinus
TCCACCCGGCCGGCCGCGGGCACAGTTGCGCACCGCCGCGGAGCCGTTTGTTTCCAGGTTATTCCATAACCCGCGGAGAGTGTTCCCGAGGCAAACCACCCCCCAAACCCACGGTTACCGACTCCCCCTTCCCCAAACACACAGCCCACCGCGACCGCCGTGCGCAGTCACACCCAAGGGCTGCGGGCGTCCGCTCCGATCTTCGATTATGCAAGAATTCGCAGTAAGAAATACTAGCCGGTTTAGGTTGATAAACCTAGAAAAGCTGGCAGGAGGGTAGAGATGGCAAGAGAGGGTACAGAAATGAGCCATTTATGGCTACCTGCCCTGCATGCTTCCCACCTGTCCTTTTTGTGGGAAGGAAAAACGACCCGCATTGTATCAGTGCTATCCATACCAAGCTTTTTAAAAAACTATTTATCAGTTCACAATTTCAGGAATAAGAACGGAGCCAGAAAAGGAGAAAATTTAGATAAAGAGTAATAGGAGAATAAATAAAACTTGTGCAGCACTGCACCATCAGCAGGTGTGACAGCCCAGCTCCCTCCCACCGCAGGCTGGACAAAGGAGCAGCCTCTTGGCCTCGGGGGCTGCAGGAGTACAGAGCTTTCTCCAGGTCACAGGCTGACCACACATTACAACAAGCAATTCTTGGCACCAATTCGTTGTTTCACCAAACCAAAATTGACACCATTTGGCCACTGATCTTGAGACTCCAGCAGCAGCTGCTTTGGGAAACAGCAGTTCACTGCAGACAGGCCCCCAATAAGCTCGAGGCTGTGATGTTACTTGGTCAGCATTGCATGACAGCAAGTCCAGAGAGTCCCTAGAGCTCCCATTTCTCTTTCTGCAGTCCCAAGACCATCCAGTCCCCTCCCAGTCCTCACTGATCTGACAGAGTAGTAAGCTCCACACACAGCCAGATGTCTGTCACTCAGAGATGGCTTTCCACTGGACTTTAGGATTATTCCGTTCCTTATGATGATTTCTAGGGACACTAATCTCGGCAGATGAGCTCTGGTGTTACCTTTCACTGAGCCACTGCCAAGTGCTGCAGCCTGGGAGCAAGGAACAGGTTTCAGGAGCCCGGGCTCCTCTGGCACCTTCAGAAATCTGTAGTGCATCATGGGGAGAAAGTGCAATGCTGAGCACCCTTCCAGCACTCTCTACTCTTCACACACACACCTCCCCCTGCTTTCTTGCTCATCTTTTGTTTTTTTCTTCTCTTTGTCTCTCTGCTTTTTTTCACAGTGACAGAAAATGTGTGCAGAGGGGTCAGGTAGAAGAGAAATGGAATGAGTGGGAAGGGAACCTAAAGGAAGAGAAAATGAAAAGGAAGCAGTAGCAGGGAGGGAGAGTGTGAGTCAATGGGGAGGTGGGAAGGGAGAGAAATATATGAATGAATGCACAGACAGAATGAGGACAAATGCAGAATCAGAGAGGAAAGAAATGAAAGTGGGTGAGACTGCATTCATCAGGTTTTAATTTTGTCTCTGACAAGCATTAATTCCCTGCACAGAAGCAAAACCTTTCTCCTTAATATTGCAACTGTTCTTAGCACACAGTCATCTCCTACGTAAGGCTGGAAAATTTCTTTCTCTGAAGATGGTGTATTTAGTCTCTTGGCCTTATGTTCCACATTCACTCCTTTCCACAACGTGGCAGACGCTTCAGCAGCTCACACAATCTTGTTACTTCCTTGCTATAACATTATATAAAGTCCATTTGAAACAGAGCCTGTTCTTGAATACTGAGAGAATTCCCATTTTATTCTCTCTGTATCTTTTACACCTTTCTCTCTTCTACTTCTTATTCTGTGCAACTGAAATCAGGTTTTTAAGAAGAGATGAATTTTTGCATAGCTCTTTGAAAGCAGACAGCTTTGGAGGTGTTGCCATTCCTCAAAGGCCTCTCATTTCTCAGCTGTCTTGTAGCAATAATCCCTGGCTGAGCTATATCTATTTCTCTCCCCACACCATTACACTTGTTTTTTTGAAGAAAAGACTGGTTAAATCTCCAAATACTGGCAGATTTCAGTGTAAGAGCAGAGCAGAGAAACCTTTTCCACAGCTCTGCTTTTCTAAAGCTGGACCTACCTGAGACAGCATTTTTGCAGAGTCACACTTCATGTTTCCCTCAGCCTATCACTGCTCCCATCACCTGGGCTAGGGATCAACATTTTTTAAAGCTCAAATTACTCCCAAATGTGATTCTGTGCAATCACTTGGCAATGAATTTAGTCCTAGGCATTTGAGACTCAAAGCACACAATACTCTCATGGTGTTTTTCTTACCTGAAAGAACAGTACTCTGCTTGTCTTAACAAGGAATAGCATTGTCTGAGGCACAAGTTATGTTTGTGCTAAAGGATGACAGAGTCTCGGTGTATAATCAGAAAGTTTATTCTGTGACAGATTATCCCTGACAGTGTTTAGCAAAAAATGTCACATATCACAAATATGGGTCAACATTATGTAATGGAAAGGCTGCCAATGGCAGCACAACGTTAGAGACAGCAGAGGGTCATGTGTTTAGAACTGCAAAAGCTTGCAAAGAATTTGCCACAACAGCAACCTTTCACACTTTCAGCATTTAGACAAATAGAATATTACCAACTTCTGCAGTTCAACAACACTGTGACTGTTATTACAGAAACCTCACGTGAGGAGGGAGAAGCAGCATTTTCTGCACGATACACGCACCAGGAAACGTGAGCTGTGACACACAGCTCTTGCCTGGCTAAATTCAACAACCTCAGCTCTCCTGCCTTAGCCTGGCATTCACAGTCCCCCTGGTAGTCACCAAGATTTGCTGCAGGGCTACCACTCTACAGCAGAGAGGCAGAGATGCTGCCAACCAGCAGGACAGGTGTGTGGCTTCTTTCCTAAAAGACACAACCCCATTCAAGCCATAAAAGCAAGAGGAAAAGGTGCTGTGTGCTCCTTTCCTCCCCATAAAGAACCCCACCCCCCAATATTACAAAGTTCTGTCCCACCTGTGTTTCACTCCATTCTGGGAAAACTGTCCTCAAAGCACAGCATAGAGCTGGGCAACCCCATTCTTACTATCTGAAAACGCTTTTGTACTTCACTGTAGCAGGTTTTTATCTGCAAGCTATAAAAGAAACCTCCTTTCTCAGACTTCATCAAGACTCAGAGTTCCAGCTCTTCCTTCCCACTTGGGAATAAAAAAAGACTTGTGTTATTGCTCAGTGGACTGTGCAAGCAGAAGGCAAAAAGGCTACAGACATGGTTTTCAGGAAAGAAAAACAAGGAAGGAAATAAAAATAGCCTGCCCCCCCCCCTTCTATTAATATGTCATTTTTGAGGAGAAAAGCAAAATATTAAAGGACAGATAAACAGAAGGATCAAACCCGGTATTGAACGTTTTAGGTCAGTCCTAAAAGGCGCATTGACTAAGCTTAGCAACTAATCCCTGAAGTTTCATGGAAATAAATTCTTTGCAATTTTGCAGTCATTCTTTGTCTTTAATGGACATGTCAAGTGTTTCGAGCGTGCAAAGGAACATACTTGAGAAGGACTGTGTGCAAAATATTCTTGAAATACCATAGGACTGAAGTAAAATCCACACACTGGTGACAGAAAGACCAAAAAAAAAAAAAAAAGACTTCAGACCCTAAGTGAAAGTACAGTTAATGTGCAGTGTGACACAGCTTCCTCTGCTGCACTGAGACAGAAATTGAGAGCACTAGGCACAGGATCTCACTGGGATCCTCTTTGTTTTTTCTCAGATAGCAAAGCAAGTGTCTCCTCAAATGCTCAGACAAGGAGAAGGATGAAGGAGGTCCCCCTTTCTTTCCCTAGGAAAATCCAGGGCTGAGCAGCAGGGTCTATTCTTAGCTCTGCAGTGAGTGTCTCTCCCCCTTTCTCCAACTCTCTGCAAATGTAATAACCTTTGCAGGCACCCTGACACCAAGTCCAGCAGTGAGGCTGCAGCTCTCTTGGAAAGTTTTCTGTCTGCTCTTTGCTGCTTTGATGTTGTTGGAGCTGCTGGGAAGCCCTTGCTTTTTCTAGGACCTCTCCAGTGAGATGCTTGCAGTAGTTTATACATCTCAAAATGTCTCTCCTTCCCTGTTAGGAAGGTTTCATTTCAGCGACTGCATTCAGCTCATGCATTCAGGCTTTTCTTGCCAAGCCATAAAGCATAGTCTAAAACATCACAGACAATTCTGTGGTAATCCTGTGACTTCTGGTGCCAGGGAACCTACTCATAAATCTGAAGTTTCCTGTATAGTGTGATGGGAAAATGGCTTCAGTGGAGAGAAAATCTAGTCTACTACTCAGGTAAAAAGACAGTCTGTGTAAAAGGTAGCCCAGGGTATATGAGACAGAGATTTACTAAAGCACAAGTAGCACAAACAAGTAGCACAAACAGGGTAGCCAAAGTCTGACTCTTTGCCAAGTCTCCCCATACAGGAATAGCAACCAGCTCCAAAGCAAACAAAAGAGAGGGTACTTCATGCAATCGATGTTAGAGTTGTAAGACCAAAGGACACTGTCAGTGCTAGAAGTTCTCATTAATTTAAGGAGAGGCTGGAAAAGTTCATGGAAAAGAAATCCTTTAGAGTTACTAAACCCACAAGTGACTCAGGGTCTCTAAGTTGGAAATTATTAGAGTGCAGGGAAGAGTTACTGAAGACTGTTTTATGTGCTTGCCATGATCTTCATTTTCTGTAAACATCCATTTTCAGCCACTTCTAAAGAGACTGTACCGGCCTGGGTAAGTCCTTGGTCTGACCCAGGACAATCATGGAAATGCCCTAGTAGCTGAGCCTTCACTCCTTACCACCCACCCCCACCATGCCATCCTCATTCCCAACAAACACTCCAGAGTACGGAGCCCTCCGACTGTGTCAGCTGGGTGTGCATATCTCAGCCTAATCATTTTCTTAATGCTATTGGTGGCGCTGCTTTCTGAATTTCAGTTTTCTGAGCAGCTTTATAGAGTCTGAATAAGCATCTAAGAAAGGCAAATTCTTTCATGGACCAAAAAAAAAAAGTATTTGTAACTTCATAAAATTTATTTGTTGCCTAGTGGGCACAAAGTACTGTTAATGCTTAGCATTAATACTTATTAGTTTGCTTTTAAGTTTAGCTTCACTTTATTAGATCCAGAGTAACCACAGAGAACAACTAGAACCTTCTGTATTTCCTCTCTCCTCCGTGCTGCTAATCATTCTTCCTACTTTTGTAACCATTTCCACATTTAATTAGTGCTTTATCCTCCAGATATTGTGCCATATCTTGACCTTTAAAGGATACTACTGTCTGCTTATCCTTGACAACACTGACTGCTATTCAGATTTACTTTCTGTCTACAGTTCAGTGGCCAGCCTGTGATAACTTTAAGTGAATTTTAGTCCCAGCTGATTTGTTTCAGCAATTTCCTTAAGATATTATGTGGCACAGCATCAAATGCCTTTGTAAGTCTTGATGCTGTTCTGTACTCCACTAATCTTCTGGTTTCATCATAAAAGATGTGGAGGGATAAACATTCTAATTGGCCTGGCTTGGTTTACTGCAGAACACCTGTGCCATATCTGGATCTCATTATACTATTCACCTCCATATGAATACATTTCCCCCTTCTGCTTTACTGTTTATAGTATTTATGTCAATTTGGAGCCATGCCCATAAGACAATAGTTTCCATAGTTACTCTTAATTCAATTTTTAAAGTCTTGTAGCATGCTGACACTTTATTAGTCTCTTGATACCTCTGTTCTCTGTAGGGTTTTTTAGCAACTAGCTGTTCCATCAGTTCTTTAAATATCCAAAGGGACACCTCAGATGCATTTGTTCAAGTGATGATATTTCATTATGTATTTCTTAGTTACTTTTCCTCAGCAGTTCATAATTATATCAATGATTTCTTAACCAAGCCATTATTTAAAGTTTAATCGCCTTCCCAATAAACTTCATGGCAAAAGTCCAATTAGTTTTAGTGGGAATAAGAACTGGTTTCAAAATTTATCTCCTTACTACAAATTAATTATAATTAATATTTTCTTGGTCAAGTAATTTTGTGTTATTGTGCCTTTAGGACTTATAACACAGTCTTTTCGTATTATCTTTAACCTCTTGGCAACTGTTTCAGTGTATCCTCATGCTGTCCCTATTTTTCTCATGTGTACTAAACTTGGAATATAAAAGCCTGTTTTGGTGGTTCTCCAGTTTTCTGTTTCCAGTGCAGTTCATATTTTACTTTTACTTGCTTAAGTAGCCCACAGTGACCCATTCTCTCTTCAGTGTTTCCCATTTTCATTGGAACAAGACACATTTCTGCAGGCTTTCCATTACAGTATCTTCTCATGCCCTCCCTCCTGCCCTTCCTCTTTCCACAAAGCCCTTTATGAAACTCTCTCAACTGATCCTATGAATGAGATTTTCCTCATAATACTACACCCTTTCACTGGATGACATCAAAACTCTTCAAAGAAGACAGCCAAGAAGCAGTTACAGTTCATTAATAAAGTTAATGACGAAAGTCTAAGTGACCAGTTCCTCAATGGCATCTACTGATCTTGTTTTCTTATAACTAGACTTATAATAAGTATATAAGCACAAAAGATGGGATCTAGGTTGTTGTTGATGTTTTTGTACCATCGGCATCCGAGATGATGAGGCAAGACAGGAAAGACACCATTGTTTCATCCCTCACTGCTACCATGAACACAGCTAATTAACTGCTAAGGAAACACAAGGAGAATGATTTTAAATGAGTGAGAGGCAACACCAAGGCATTCCCTCTCCTTGACTCAGAGCCCGGATGCATAGTGAGACTAGTCTTAAATTTCCCTCACCGGACTCACAGTCACTTACTACAGGCTCTTAGACTGTCTTTCAGATCTATGATTACTTAAATAGATGTGGTGGGTTGACCCAGGCTGGATGCCAGGTGCCCACCAAAGCCACTCTGTCACTGCCCTCCTCAGCTGGGCAGGGGAGAGAAAATGTAACTAAAGGCTCCTGGGTCAATATAAGGACAGGGAGAGATCACTCAGCAATGACTGTCATGGGCAAAACAGACCTGACTTAGGGAAATTAACTTCTCAAAGTAGGAGAATGAGAACTAAAACAAATCTTAAAAACATATTCCCCCAACCCTTCACTCCTTCCTAGGCTCTACCTCCTCCCCAAGCAGTGGCGCAGGGAGATGGGAACGGGGGTTATGGTCAGTCCATCACAGGTTGTTCCTGCTGCTGCTCAGGGAGAGGAGTCCTTCCCTGCTCCAGAGTGGGGACCCTCCTGCAGGAGATAGTCCTCCACAGACTCCTCCAGCCTGAGTCCTTCATGAACTGCTCCAATGTGGGTGCCTTTCCACGGGGTGCATTCCCTCAGGAGCACCCTACTCTAGCATGGATCCCCCACAGTCCTGCTGACAAACCTGCACCAGCGTGGGCTCCTCTCTCCATGGGTCTGCGAGTCCCTCCCAGGAACCTGCTCCAGTGTGGGCTTCCCACAGGTGCACAGCCTTCCTTTGGGCATCCAGCTGCTCTGGTGTGGGGCTTCTCCATGGCCCGCAGGTGGGTCTCTGCTCCTCTGTGGACCTTCATGGGCACAACCCGCCTCACCATGGGCTGCATGGGAATCTGCTCAGGTGCCTGGAGCACCTCCTGCCTCTACTTCTCCACTGACTTTGGTGTCTGCAGAGTTACTTCTCTCACATATTCTCACTCCTCTCTTCCCTGGATGCAATTCCTTCTGCGCAATAACTTTTTTTCCTTCTCAAATATGTTATCACAGAGGCGTTTCCTCCATGCCTGATTGGCCTTGGCCAGCAGTGGGCCTGTCCTGGAGCTGCCTGGCATTGTCTCTGTTGGACACGGGGGAAGCTTCTGGCAGCTTCTCAGAGAAGCCACTTCTATAGCCACCCCTGTCCCCCTGCCCACCAGAACCTTGCCATGCAGACCCAATGCAATATGTAATTCACAATTAGAATTTCACAATGAAATGCATTAGAAGCAGCAATTAGAAGCTGTCTTTTCCATGGTTTCGCTCTGGTAGGAATTCATGTCCACTTAGCACCCATATACAGGGAGATTAGATAAAGAGAGCAGAGTATAGAAGCAGACAATAAGTGATCATTAGTTTATAGCACTGTTTCTTTAACAACATCCACAAGC
Source organism: Manacus vitellinus (assembly GCF_001715985.3). Taxonomy (NCBI): domain Eukaryota; kingdom Metazoa; phylum Chordata; class Aves; order Passeriformes; family Pipridae; genus Manacus; species Manacus vitellinus. The sequence goes on from NW_021940818.1 coordinate 1,196,941, forward strand.
ATTTTAATTAAAGCATGTTCTGCTCTGAATTATGTCCTGCCACTGTTATTTGTGTTCTGAATATATTTCAGCCCTGTAGTATGTTATTTATTGACAGTATAGCAATCCTTACAAATTTCCAGTTGCTGTACATATTCAGTGCCCTGGGGTGCCTGAAGTCAGTGGAGGAATTATGGCATTCTGTGAGCCTTGAAAAATCCTAGAACTGACTCCATAATCTGTTAGTGACTGAAATACTGCTCCTGCTCCTTAAACCAGGCTGCACAGAGGGATAATTGCAAAGGCCATCTTTAGCCTAAGGAGTTTATTTGCCTTAGGATCTTTCAACAGTCAGTGGAGGGTGAAAAAATCCTCATCTGTGTCTCAAAAGGAGCTCTTTGTAGGTGCTCAGTTGCCCTAGAGGAAATGCTTTCTCTTGATTCTACAGGAAGCTGGGGGAGAAAAGCATCCCGAGGCTAAAATCAATCTTTGTGAATGCCCCCTAAATTATTCTTACGTGTCTTTGCAGCAGCCATCTTTGATAACCTGCAAGATATTCTGGAATGAGAAATGAGAACAGCAAACAAATACGGCAAAACTCTTCAGGGCTAACAGCAGCTCCTCAGCTCCTTGTCCAGAGTTCAGGGGGCTGCATGTACACATGCTGACAGGGACAGTGCTGGCTGCAAAGCACAACAAGTGGTCATTTATCCAGGCACAGCTGTTGCCTGATGACAGAGGTCTGACAGTGGCTCCTGTGTGATGGAACGCAGGTCTGTGCTCAGACTTGTTCGACCGCCGCTTCTCTGGGACCTGCTGAACTCACATCAAATGCCCATCATCTGTAAAATCTTTTTCTCTAATTCTCTCTATTTCTCCCATGCTCACTGCTAACCAAATATCTTATATGAGCTTTTAAAACCAAATTTACCAGTTATTTATCTAATTTTTGCTTTTAATGCCAGTACTTTTCTTCTTCTTGATTATCTCTTTCTTATTTTTATCCATTTTCAGTCTAACCTCACCAACTCCCATCTGACTCAGTGCCAGCTTCTGATTAATATCCTTATGCATAAATTCAATTCAGCCATTGAGAGTACCTTTTTTGGGCTCGATCACATGACATCCACTGGGTCATTTCTGGGATGAGGAGGGGAAATAAGGTAGAGAATAGCAAAAAAGGCAAAAAAATTGCTTTCTGTGTTGAAGTACTTGGTTTTATTTAGTGAAATTAAATTCTATTGACTGTGTGTGGCAAGGTTTTGGTAGGTACAGGGGTGGCTTCTGTGAGAAACTGCTGGAGGCTTCCCCCATGTCTGATGGAGCCAATGCCATCCAGCTCCAAGACGGATTCACTACTGGCCAATGTGGAACCCATCCACAAAGTGGTAACACCTGTGGGATAATGGATTTAAGAAGAGAGAAAAAAACCCCCGTGCAACAGCAATTAGAAGAGAGGAGGGAGAATATGTGAGAGAAACAACCCTGCAGACACCAAGGTCAGTGGAGAAGGAGGAGGTGTTCCAGGCACTGGAGCAGTGACTTCCCTGCAGCCTGTGGGAAGGACTCAATGCTGGATAAGTTCATGGGGGATTGTCTTCCGTGGGATGGACTCCATGATGGAGTAGGGGAAGAGTGTGAGGAGTCCTCCCCTTGAAAAGGAAGGAGCAGCACAGAAAATGTGGTGAACTGACCATAACCCCTATTCCCTGTTTTCCTGTGTCACTGGTTAGAAAGGAGGTAGAGAAAATCCAGAGTGAAGTTAAGCCGAGGAAGAAGGGAGGGGTGGGGGGAAGGTGTTTTGAGGTTTGGGTTTTATGTCTCATTATCTTTCTCTGATTTGATTGGTAATATATTAAGCTAATTTCCCCAAGCCGAGTCTATTTTGCCCATGAGAGTAATTGCTGAGTGATCTCTCCCTGTCCTGATCTTGACCCAGCAGCCTTTCGTTACATTTTCTCTCCCCTGCCCAGCTGAGGAGGGCAGTGACAGAGTGTTTTTGGTGGGCACCTGGTACCCAGCCTGGGTCAACCTGCACACGTCTTCTGGTCTCTTGTCATTAGCAAGCTATTTACAGTAGCTGTCACTAGACAAGAAAGTTGTCGGCATGGATTTTATCAGTCTCATATTGCCTGTCATGCTGTGGAAGTATGAATTTGCGCATATCAGTGACAGAAAAGTTTTACAATATCAGATTGAGCACAGCAACAGAAGTAAGGGCGTGTATTTCAAATGCCAGTTATCTAGATTAGCCTTTCTATTTTGTGGGGGCAATAACTACACTACTACAGTTTATTTCCTTACATTTTTAGAACATTCATTACTCCTTTAAACATATTTTATAGCTGTAGCTCCATCAAATGAATTTAAAGGTTGCACCAACCTAATTATACACATATCTACAGTGATACAGCTAATGTCGAACAAAAACTGAGCAAAACCCCCCCTTAATTTCTGCATACCACTAAATTGCTCCTTCCAGGAATGAATTAGACCTGGTATTAAGGCAGTACTGAACCCTGCATGTATTTTTGGAGCACAGCCAAATGTTCATTTACAGTAAAATCTCTAGAAACTTATTACTACCTATGTGTTTGCATTAATAAAACTTATTCAAGCAGAGTTATTAAGAAAAGGGGGATATGGCACAGAGTAGGCCTAAGGAGAGATAGAAAACTGAAATTCTTTATCACCAAGCAAGGACTGTTCACATTTGCCTACTAGTGAAATAGAAATTAGTGCCAATGACACTAAATTATATCTATATCCTCCACTCCCTGCAGAGAGTTTGAGGCTTGAGCAAAAATGCTCCATTACCACTTTTTGATATTTTTTTTCCTTAAAGTTGAGTAATATATAATAAACTAGGTGAAGCAAATGAAATATAAATCAAACTAAATTCAAGGGTTAATGAGATTAGCTGCTATCAGATCCATAGGTTATCTATAGCCTGACCACTAATCTTATGCCCTCAGGAGTTAATTACACAGCTATCACAAGTACCCAAAATAACATGACTGGCCTCTACCTGAATTGCAAACCAACCTTCTTGCTGCCAACACGGAAGCAATGATGTCCAGCAAAAATGTGACAGCAAATAATTCAGGGACAAAACACAGGCAGGTACTCCTGAGATGTCTTCAGGGCTAAATGGAAATATTATGCAAACTGTGAATTCATCTTGGAGTAAAACCTCCTTCCTGTATCTTGCTGGGAAAAACACTTCATCAACAAATATATCCAGCTTGGAATAGATCATGCAGCCAGCTTTAGAGAGAACATATAGTCTTATCCCTATTTTCTCATTTTAGGTTTCTCCACCCTCTCTAGGGATGGTGGTCTGAACTCCTTTTACTGTCAAACTCTCCCTGACCTCAACAGAAAATTGCTCATCTCAAAACACAGCTGAGCAGAGCAGCCAGCTGCCTCTGCTTGAGCCAGCTGTTCCCAAACCGAGGTTGCAATCCCACAGGCAGGGAACTGAGAGCAGGGTCAGTTCTCCAGCCTATTGTGTGGCACTTCCACAGGCTGTGGGAGCAAAAGCTTTGCGACAACAATGACCATGGGTATCTTCTTTCACTTCTTTTAAATTGTTTCCCCCTCTTCCTCCCCCTCAACTGGCCATGGAGTCTTATTACTGCTTGATCCATCTGAACCCTAAGGCAAAGTTTTCGGCACTGGGCACACTCCTGCAGAGAGAGTTTTGTATGAATTATAAAGTCAGGGTGTTCAAATAGTACATCAATTCGCTTCCCACAGGCTGTCTTCGTGAATGCTTATTCATCTCGAAATGATGGTACGCTAAGAAGTCACTTAAGCTCTTAAGCTTTCCTGATCTCATGTCACAACTTCAACCAAAAGGGAGAATGCTTGGGAAGGCATAAAAACAAAACCTGTAGTCAGAAAAATTTCTGTTGCTGCAACTGCTGCTAAATAAAGAGATCACTCCCTGCACAGATAAAGTGTAACAGTATGTTCTGCTTTATAGCTCATAACAAACTTTGATTCAGTCATTTCTGTCATCAAAAGATTATTGCTGTGGTGTCCTCCTTGTTTTGGGACAGGAGACAAAGAGAAAAGTCCCTTTGCATACACCCTTCTAGAGACTGTAAAGGAGGAGAAGCAAATAGCAGAGATCTCCTCCCCTTCCACTGAGGGAGTGCTGGTGGCTATTTCTGACAAACAGATTCTCATTCTTGGCAGAGACATCTTAAAAATTATTTTTCTCCTGTCATTACATTTAGCAGTATTGGTAGCCTTTACAAAGCACTCTTTTATTTTCAAAGGTAGCATTACCACACAAACTCTAGCTGTGCAAACTCTAGCAGCAACACATTCCTCGCTGCCTTAAATCATGTCTTCCAGGCCTGCTGGAGATCAGAGGGGCTTGCACAGGGGAGCAACTAAGTGCAAGTCACTTGTAATGTTCTACCTGCTAACTAACGAGCAGACAAGCACTGGCAGGCTGGCTGGGGCTGCAGGCACCCAGCACTTGCTATGCCTCATTTCAGGAGTACAGCATTGCCTGCCTTCCTGTCATGCCCTCGGCCACACACCAGCAAGCAAACAGGAGCACGGGAGCAGCTGACCACGTCTGGTGCCAAGGACTGTGTGCACTTCTCAAAGGAAAGGAGAAGGCAGTGTTCCTCCAAGCCTTGTGTAGGGCAGGGAAGGAAGGGGGAAGGAAGCCTCCCCCTGTACTCTTTATCCTCTGGTAGGAGCTAAGCAGAGGAAACCAGACGTAGGAAAATGTATGAATATGACACCATGGCAGGTTGTCGCCTTCCACACAACGCAGCAAGTGAAGGAGTGTGTGCCACGATGCCAGCTCTTGATGCAGAGTGCACACAGTTGGGGAAAGCTGGCAAAACGGTAGCACAGGAACCCCTCTGCGTCCTGATAATGTTTCCCCCCTTCCCAGGGCACAGCACAGTGCCTGGGACAGCCAAAGCAGCACACACATGGCAGAGGTGTTCCCAGAACCAGTTTGCCCTTCTCTTCCCCACAAGTGCTTCTCCCACTCACTGTCTTTGCTACCTGTGGTTCTGAGGGAAAAGACAAAAAGGAAGAACAAGAGGCAAATAAAACTTGCCATTTCCAGAGATGGCACAGCATTGCTGCAGGGATCAGCAGGCACATGGTGGTGATGCTCCTCCCCATGAGGACAGATCAGGGACCTCTAGAGAAACCATGAGTCTTAGGGGTCAGAAGAATTCATCTTGACTTGTACATCCTGAGTGCCCCCTCCCCACGCTGCCCCAGCACCGGCTCTGCAGGATCACTGAGCAGCAGGAGGCTGGTGGAGAGAATGGACTCCATACATTTCCATCATTCAGAGGCAGTTTATCAATTGTTTGAGGACCTGTCCAGGTCAAGTTTGATTCTATTTTCAGAGCTGTGTAATGACTGTTGATGACATCTGCCCACGACTGGCAGCAAACATTGATTAGTACTGTGAGTGACCAGTTTCCAAATGTACAGCCACGTGTCTCCCTTGTGCTCCAGGCAGCTGATAAAGATCCATTGATGGTAGTTGCTATTTAATATGGTAAATGATTTTGGAGATTACAGTCCTCTCTTATGTAATCTTCTTACATAAGACTGGGAAAGAAAACATGTGAAGTGCAGAATTTGAACATTAAAACAGCAGTGGATCTGGAGCTTAACTCAAGTGTTGTCATCTCAAAAGTCTTTTCTGACTATCCAAAGCTAATAAAAAACCAAGAGAAATAAAGCTCCCTCTCTTATAAATCTACACAAGAAGTTTTTAAATAAGAGTTGCACCTCACCACAGAATCTTGTGTGATAATCCGCTACCTAGTATTCAGCTAATCAGATGTTCAGTGAATGAAATGGGAGGTAACCAAGCAAGTAAATTTTAATCCTAAGTAAAAGCAAAAAAAACAAACATCATCAACAACAACAACAACAAAACCTGAATGAAAAGCTTCAAGAACTGGAGCTTAGAGACTGCAAATGCTTTGTTCCTAGGGTAGTTTTAGGTTGGGGAAAAACATGGTGTTCTTCCTAACCAGCTACTTCATGGTGACATGGCTGTCTGACAGTTTTTGCATGCTGATTTATGATTCTGAGCTGTGTTGCTCCATTCAGGCTCCTCACGTGCTGAGTCAGCAGCTCCTGCTGTAAGTGTATTGCTTGTAGCTCCTTTTGCTCATTCCTCATAATTTATGCTCGTAGTAAAGACACAGGGACTGACTTAAAATACTTAAAATCTTGAGAGGGGAGAACGTAAAAAAAACCCCAACAGATAAAGAGAAGGGAAAAGAAGTAAAAGTAGCAGAATGGATGGAAAATGCTGAGAGGCTCTTTTGTCCTTTTCATTCCTATCGATTACTGTCTGCTCTGTTCCTTTCCTTATCTTTCTTTGCTGTATCATGTGTCATACTGCAAGCTTTGAGAACATTGTGCTCAGATAAAATGGCAAAAAGCCAACGCATGCAAGACCTGAACATGCCAGAGAGATTAACAGTGTTCACGGGCGGAGGCTGTTTGTAGTAATGGGAGAGGTTTCATACCTACAGAAAAAAAGGTCACAGTCAGGAGAGGGTCTGTCCTGTCTTTACTTCTGAGGTAGAGAGGGCTCACAGATGTACAAAACTAGGTAAGTGATGGAGGTTTTTCACTGCATTGAGATGAGATTTGTATCAGCTCTTAACAGAAATGAGAAAATACTGGGAAAAAACCCACCAGCATTTGCTCAAACTTTTTAATGAATTCCGTTCAGCCTTGTTTGTCCTTCATAGACATTCTAATGAACAAATATGCTGGTGATGAGACTCACAGAAACTGAAATCATTATGAAGATTATTCAGTGAAGGATTTGGAATAATGCACTGGTAAAGACTGAATTCTTAAAAGAAAAACAAGGAACGAAATTTCACCTCTGCCCTGTTGCTACACTAGTTATAAACAGAAGGGATATCTGGGATCTTTTGGTCCTCTTCAAAAAGCTGTAATTCTGAAATTAGTTAATATTTAAATGTTTTTCCTGCTGGTCTTCATCAGCCTCTCAAATGGAAAACAGCCTGAACATGCATATTTTATCAAAAACTTGACAATTTTTTTTTCTGTTTGTGCTTTTCTCCTTAAAATGCAAAATCTTGCTTGATGTACATTTCCTTGGCAGTAAGATCAAGGCCAAACTCAAGAAAAAAATTGTTAAAGCTCCTAACATTGGCTTTACAGTGAAAAATCACAGGCATAACAAATCCAAACACCACAAATGCATCCATCTTCCCCTAAGCCCTGCAGAATGGCTCCGGTAGAGAGAATGTCCAAAAAGAGAGAGAGATAGGAGATAAAAAACTCAAGACTAGGGGAAGGTATATTGCATATTCTTGTTTCATGGGGGAAAACCAGTAATGACATACTGATCATCCCTAGATCCAGTCAATTAAGAAAATGAGACTTTCCCATATTTATTACTGAATTCCTAAATGTGAGCTGGTGACATGAGCCCCACTGAGCTCTGTGCCTCTGTTGCTGCACACACCAGATGCAAGTCTCCTGCTTTGCTGCCCTGTGCCCACCAAGTGACTGAATCTGTGTCTCTCACTGGAGCTACATCTCCAGCTGAGCTCATCGTACTTCAGACTCCTCGGGACAGTTCTGGAGAGCTGGTAACCCACAATGTGCAGGTACAGACTTGACTGGAATTTCTAAAACAAGTGTTCTTTGTGGGGCAGGCAGTAATAGCAAAAAAAAACACAACAAAAACCCAAACCACAAACTCCAATGTTTTTAAACTATTTTGCTGTCATCACACTGAGAAACACAGAGCCAGGGGGATTTCAAGAAGCTGACTTTCTTCTCAAAGATATCTTTTCTATTAACACTTTTCTATGAACTATCTCTGCAATTTTCATAATGTTCTTAGAGTGCTCCTCCTCCTTCCATTTGGCGCATTGTTTTCCATCCTAAGCAGTAAGCTGGCTGTCTGGATCTCTTCATTCACTCTGACATGAGGTACTTAAGCCTAAGGCACCAACGCCTCCCGAAAGGTTGCCCAGGGTGGCACCGCTCTGGTTCGGAAGATAAAATGCATCCAGGCATGCAGTTCTGGGTTTCACTTGTTTCTTGACCTATGCTGACAATGTGCACTCTTTTTTTTAGTCTGCTCCTGGGAGGGAGACATTCAGTCATCCAAATATTTCTTTTGGACACAAATATAGCTTAGTTGCAAAAATAACTGGACGTATATGAACGGCAGACCTTATTTATCACTGCTCTGTTGCGTATGTGATTGATTGCCTCCAGCAGGGACACTTAAATGGAGCTGGCTGTTTGTGTTGGAGGCAGTGGCTGCAGAGCAGTATCTTTTGGTGGTCACCAGATAGCTGAGCTTAGTGCTCCTCTGTACAAGTCCCAGCAAACACTATTATTTTAAAAGTCACTAATACTGCTTATTAGGATTCTGAAGAAACATCTTTTCTCTGCTTCTGCAAACTCTTTGCTTCTCCTTCTGCACCAAACTCATGGTTTTCCTTCTTCTCCTCTCAACCCTCTTTTGCCAAGTTGCCTTTTTCATTTGCTCACCTAATAACACAGCATATACAATATATTTATTTTTTTATTTATTATTTATTATTTATTTATATATAATATCTCTGTATTTTCCAAGTAAGGAATAGAGAGTAAGGAAAACTGTCAGGATGAAATCTCTTATGAAGTTGCCTAAGACAGAGATTATGTTCTTTCTTCCCAGAGTGATACCAAGAAGGAAGTTCACTGACTTCAACACAAGGGTTCAAGCAGAGGGACTCAGCCCAAATAGCCTCAGTGGACCAGCAGAGAAGGATTTTCACAGGAAAACATTCTAAAAAGAGACATGGAACTTGATGGCACTGTATTTCAAGAGGTTATTAGAATTATTTTTATTAATAATAATTAATCAAGAATTAATTATAGATTAGAATAATTACTTTATACCTGTTATGACACCATCTCAAGTAATTTAAAACTAATATGCCCTGAAACTACAAACAAATAATTTGGCAATGATCCTGAGGAATGCTTTAAGTGCAGCAAACTGAATAAAGTAAAGGAAGGAAGTTATCAGAGAGTCTGATCAGCAGAAGACCTGGTGCTTTAAGAGATGTACATGTGGATGTCTATTTCTAGACTTTGCTTCTAAGCTATCAAACATGTCCCAAAAATAACATTACACCAAAGTACTGACTAGGTCAGAAGGGGACACTGGCAAACACCATCACAACGTAGAGACCCTTCAGGTTTCCACTTAAGAGTAACTAGTTCCACACAGCTGTGAATATGCAGGGAGAACTGCTGAAAGCATTCATTATGGCCTACTCGGGTTTCATCTCTCTGCTAAATGTCCTGCTGAGAAGAATAAAATATTGGATAACAGGGGATTACAACATGAGGAGTTTTGAAAACATTCAAACAGTGAATCCCTTTTGACTTTACACAAACTCCAGACAAGAACAGTACTGGTGGCACTTTGGAAAGGTGTTGGCACATCATTTACATATATTTTTATATTCCCTGTTTCTATTTCAAAATACTTGAAGTGACTTGGAGTTCAGAACTTGGAGTTCTGAAAGAATGTACCTAAAACATTGCAGGTTTTTTCCTCCTGTTTCAATGATCAATAAATGACAGTTTGATCTTTACATGCCTCTTGTTCATCACAGGTGTACAGAGTATAAAATCCCTCATGAACGGAGAAGAATTATTATGCAATCATAAAAACGGTATGCACCAAATTATCTTGATTTATTTAGTTTTTAAATATGAGAAAGGTTACTGCATTAGAAAATTATGTCAACATAGAAGTGAAACGGGACACAAATTCAAGTCTTGAATATACCCTTACAGCCTATTTTGGAGGCCAGCAGGCAGAGACTATCTTAGATCTGAAATAAATACTTCTAAAGATGAAAACTTAACAGAAATGATCATCACCTCCAGTTCTGTGTACTCAAGTGGGAAATGCAGCTCCCAGGTTTTGACTTGATAGTGAACATACCATTATGGGCTGGAGCAGCACAGTCCATGAACAGAAGGAAAAAAACCATGTGTACAGTTCAGACATAAATGCTGATTATGGAAGTCACCTCATCTTGTTACAGAGAAGCACTGTGCCATGAGGAGTCTTCTGTAGCTGTGTGTTCCTATGCTGACACTGCGCATCCTCCAGCAGTCACTGCAGGAAGCCACTCTTTGGGAAGGACGGGATGTATGACCTGTGTAACTGCAGGAAGACTCCTGCTCCACTATAGCCAAAGGAATAGTTGTCTGCTGTATGTAGTGCATACAAGTGCTCATTTTAATTAAGGTTTAATCTCCTCAATCTCTGCATTAATCCTTGGTTCTCTACAATAATGTTCCCACAGAGGACTCCAGGGCATTTTCTGGCATCGAACAATTCTTAACTGCTGGGTTTGGTCTGGTTTTACAGACTCCTGGGTATCCATGTTCATCTTTTATTTTCTGAGAAATATGTGAGGCAGAAAAAAACCTGTCAATGTTTGAGCATTAATGGCATGATAATGGCAATTTATGGATTTGAGGAAGAGAAAAGGTGCCACTAGAGTGTGTAAAGTGGGCAGCTGGCACAGTAGCTTTTGCCAACATTTGCGTCAATGTGGGAGTACAGCAATATGGTCGCTGTTATCATTGCACTCAATAAATAACTCCTCATATGTGAAGGCACGACTAGCCTTTTGGAGGGAGAAGCTGAGTATTCTCTGCATCCATGGCAGGATTTTTATGTGTAATCCCAGCAAATCTGAGCAGGCCTTAACGGGTGCTTAAATACTCTATACATAAAATTGCCTTTTTTTTGAAATCTAGTGCATAGGGAAACAGTGAAATAATAGTGAAATAATTCATACATTGAATTGTCCAGAGAAAAGCAGTGTACTGCTCAACATGGCACTTCTTCTCAGCTGATTCAGGCCTTAAGGAAAAACACACAGACCTGCTGTTGTCCAGTGCATGTGACAGTTGTGGTTACTCTGTGACTTGGACTCTGTGTGCTATATATGTCTGCATCCACAAAAGGGAAGCACTTAAACTATTCCCAGCTTTTGTTGGTTTTGCTGTTGCTGTTAGAAACGAGAAGGATGTTAAAATTATTATTTTAGGACCAAGGAAATTGGTTCTGTTCCACACGAATTTGACACACTTTGTAACTATTGGAGTTAAACAACAGAAATGATGTTGTAGATAAAGATGGCACTAGACCTCGGAGGGGTATGTTTCTGCAACTGTTTCTTGGTAGGAGGTTTCCTCCTGTGGATTTTCTACAATCCTTACACAACAATTCACTATACTGTTTAATAGGGAATAAAAATCTAGTGTTAGGTTTCTGTCTTCTAGTCATGTTCTGTTTCTGTTTTGCCACGACACACCTCTGTGAGTGTGCCTACCCCTTCTTTCTCCACCTTCTTCAAAGGGCCTTCTTTCCATGCCTTGGTCCAGCATTCCTACTCTTCTGAGTGTTATCCTTACACAATTACTAACTTCCAATAATTCCCTTAGCACTATACTTGTGTCAGATGCATTCCCTTAGAAGAAAGTTCTCTATAATAAAAACCTATCGTGACATCACCAGCTGAAACATCACCATTCTGAAGAGCCAAACCCACTGAGATTTTCAAGAGATTTTGTCTGTGAAACTTCAAAAAGCTTCATTTATAGATGCAAAAAGCAGCAAACAGAACTGGAGCAAACTCAAAATATATACTATAACATTTTGCTTGATCTGTTAGTCTATTTAACTCAAAATGAACACACTAGATTTTTTAAGATATAAATCATTGATTATTTTTAAGACCTATGAAAACACCTTAAGGTAATCAATTCCTTATTTGTATGTCTTTCTACAGTGTCCACCAGTATCTTGCTGCTGGCATGAACAGGACCCACAGCATAAGCATGATTTTAGCACTTGGGAGTTCTAAAACAAATGTCCTACCAGACCACTAGCAAAACCAGCTGGTTACTCAGGTAAAGGAAATTTTCCATTTAATAGTAACGATGCCTATTCATTCTCCAACCAGCTGCCAAAATGAGGATTCTACCCAGAGAACATCACCCATGCTTTTAATTTTACATTCGCACAAACATTTACTGTCTTTTATGAAAGAATTTGGGAATGTAAGGCCGTGGAGGAAAAAATGATAGTGCTAAATGACAGTGCTATTTCAAACTACAATGACTTACTAAAGTGCTTTGGCTACTGTGATGGACAAAAATGCTCTTGTATGCACAGAAATTAAGTTTCATAGTTTCCAATACAAACATAAGAAGGGTCATTTACACTTTGGTACCAAAAAATTAATGACTTGCACATTCCCTAATAAAATGCTTCCAATAAGCCTCATTAATGTAGTTATTTACATTCACAGTTATTGGCACAAGCACGAAAAAAGGTAGATACTTTCTCCACCGTACGTCTTAAGCCTTAAAGCTGGAAATTTATATTTGTAGAGAAGTATCAAATGGCAACATTCCCTCACAGCACAACTCAAAACATACAATTGCACCTTCTGAATGAAAATGAAGATCTTGAAGTGTTGCTCCTGAAGGTGAGACATCTGCAAGCTGATTTTAGCAGCCAGTGGCCAAGAAAAGCTAAGGCAGAGGTGGGTGTAACATTTTCCTGCCAGCGTGGGGTCAGCCCATCACCTGAGAGGAGCGAAGAGCTCACGGGGATGGGCCAGACATGTGAAGGACAGAGGAGTGGGGAGCCCGACCCCTCTGCAGGGGCCCCACTGCTCTTCCAGCGGGTCACCAAGGCTGTGTTGTGGCGCTGCCTCGTCTGTATTTATCAGAGAGGTGAAGGAAGAGTCTCGTGCTGCCATCACCAGACTGGCTCCACAGCAGAGAAATTGCAGGAGGAATTGCAGGGACTTGTTCTCTCCCATGGCGTTCCCAGTGTCCCGAGGACACGAGAGAGCCCCATGAGCCAGTGCACACGCACATTCCCAGACATGGCTGAGATCCATCCCTGTACCTGCTGCTTCCAGCTCTGGCTTCTCTTTTTGAGCAAATCCTACAAAGTGACTTAGGCCTGGCTTGTAGCCAGCCCCTGGATGGAGATCCATCCTGTGTGTGGTGTGTGGTTTGTGTGTTTAGTAATGACAGGATAAGGCTTAAGCCACAGCTGTACTGGCCAGCTTGGGAATGTCCTCAGCGTGCCTTCCAAATACCAAACAAGTCTTAGGAGGAATGTCAGTAGGGAAAAACTGTAAAATTACATTTTGTATAGAAAGTACTCCATTGTGACATATACAGTGTTATTCTGGACGAGTTTTCTTAATCAAGCAGTAAATAATCTCATATCAAAATAAGGACAGCTGGAACTTAACACCCTACATAACTAACTTTCCAATTGGAATTAAAATGCAAAAAATAAATCAGTAAATCCAAGCATGCTGGCCCATGTGAGAGGCATGAAAATGGAAGGCTATATGCATGAAATTTATAAAGCCAAGTTTGTTCACTTTTCATTTTGTAGTGAGCCACTACTCCAGTGGGGTTTACTACAAGGGGACCTGAAGCAAAACCACTTCAGCTGCACAGTAAAAGCACCTATTTTTTAAAATAGGTGCCAAAAGAAATAGTCTGACATGCCACCCAGTAGAATAGAGCATTCTGCACAAATAAATAAAACTTCACTCAGAAAACAAGCAATAAACAAACAAGTAAACCTTTATCCTTGAGCATCTGGGATCCAAAGGCATTCAAAACCAAGAAAACAAACCATATTTGAGCTTTGTCACATGCTAAAGAGCAGGTCTAACCATCCCTTACAGGGCACCATCTCTTACATCTTATTCCCAAAACATATACATGTACTCCCCTCCTCCAAAAATAAATTTTGAAAAGTATTTATTTCACAGAAGTAACCACATCCTTTTGAACAGATGGGAAACCTGATGGACTGAGATGCAGTGAATCCCTTATGTGCTGATTTCAGGAAGGAAAATTCTGGTTTTTAAAGTTGTTTTTAGATAGTTTTCCAACTTCATAGCTTAGGAGAAGATCAGCAATGTAGAAGAATACAACTGTATGTTGATAAATTCTGGAGACATGTGGGAACCAGACAAAAAAATGTAAGCAAAGTAAAAATGTAAAGAAAAATGCATGTCAGATTTGTCCACATAACATGGGTCTTCCCACTCAAACTACTCAGCTGTTGCATACTCAGGATCTCATCAAGCCATTAATTGTACAGTAAATTCTCCTTCTGCTCCCCATAGCACCAATACTTCCTACTTTCTGCATATCTGAGCCTCTCAATGAATCTTATTTTCCCTGCAGGCAGTAGGTGATGTTCTTCCAAGCCCCTCCATCCTCATTTCTCTGCTCTCTTTATCCCCTTCCTCTCCTAGTTGCTCAGCCCTTTTCCAGTCCCCTGTTCTCCCTCTTTCCAATGTCCCTGTGCCCCAGGAGTGCTGTACCTCGTGCTCAGGGTGCCCGGCAGGGATCCTTGCTGGAGGAGCCACCCTTGCTCCCGTTGGAGATGGAACTTCTCCGAGGGCCCTTCCCCTCACTGAGGGCTCCGCACTGCCCTCTCGGGGCTCCTCCTCCGGCTCCTGCCAGTCCCCTCATTCGGGCACAGAGAAGAGAGGTTTTGTTGGAAGTTGTGTTGGGGCCTCATGAGGGAACGGTCCTGCCCACTCTGGCCACCAGCCAGACTCCAAAGACACCTGGAAGTGCAGGGTCAATAAGAGTCCTGGCATATAATTAGTCCCATCCCAAAGCCAGATGGGCATGAACTTGGAGTTCTGAAGGCAGTCTGCCTACCAAAATCTCTCTGCAGCCAGTGCTCCTGGTAACCTCCCCCTCAGCAGTGTGTTCTCCCAGTACCCGAACTGGGGAGGGTGAGCAGGAGAGAGGAGGAGGTGGCTGCACCACCAGACTTCCCGTGCTGCCACTGTCATCGCATTTGCATTGCAGGGACATGATCTGGCTGCCTTTGTGTGGCCCTCTGGCAGGAGCCCAGCAGCATTTCTGTGCCACTGCTCACATTGTACTGCAGGACTATAAACACAGGCTTGTCCACAGCGCTCTCGACAGCCCTGGAGGAAATCCACCATCGCCCAGTATCAAACAGGCCAGAGAAGCTGGGCTACTTTCTGTACACCATCTACTGTTCCAATCCTAACTCCCTGTCTCTTGAAGGAATGTGGAAGTTTGCTGGTATCAGAGAAACAGGACAAGGTATTATGATGGGACTGCAATAAGTATTCTCTTTCAGAGCTCGAAGTTACAAAATTGTCTTTAATGCTCCACTGTGAAGTGTTTAAACAGGGGACAGTGTTTAACATTTCTCAAGACCACATCAAGGTGCCACAGAGATAAATAATTGAGTCAGAAAATAAATAATGTTTGAGAAGAAAAATAGAGAGTTGCTAATGTGAGAAGAAAAATTATCTTAAAACCAGAAAACACTATCCCAATCAACCCTTTTTCCACACTACAAATATTTAAAAGCATAGAAGATGTTATCAAAACTCTAGTCCCTCCTGTCCAGTTTCTCTTTGACAGGGAGAATAATCCTGGAAAACATAAAGACAAGATCTTCCATCTACCTAGAAGTCTTAACACCCTAGTACTGGACACTGTATAGGAGCTACTGGACCCTTTCACTGACTTTGCACAGATTTGTGTGACCCCACAAACTTTGAGGCCTGAGAACATAACAAATAGATCAGTAAAAATCAGCAAGCTTGGTTCTTCCAAGCCTTGAGACCTCTAGACTGGAAAACATTCCCCTGTACTTCCCGAACTTAACACATGAACTGGAAGCCCCCTGGCCCTTCTGGGCTGAGTGTTCTGCCTCCTGCAGCTCTAACACAGGCACTGGCCTAGTCTGCCACAAACTCCGGGTGCCCGACTTCCCCTGGGCCACACCACCTACAGACCAAGAGCTGATGTTGCTCCTACAGTGAACTCTGGGGAAATTCCAGCAGCTTCAGCAGAAGCTGGTGACTGTGTTATAGCCCCAAATGATGTTTTTTTTCATTTCCTCTCTTAGCACTTTGGCAGAGCTGCTTTGCCTACAAGGAATGCCCTCCCTGTATGTAGAACCTGGAGTCTGGGAAGGCGTAGGTGTGTGAGCAGGACCTGTCTGTTCTCCTTTGCCCGTCCCACGTCAGAGCAGGCAGAGGGATGAAGTGCACACAGTAATATACTATCAGCTACTGCTTTACTCGTCTAAATCACAAAGTGGCATTTCACGAATAGCCCCTTTTCCACAAAGACAAAAGCAGGGTTTTCCTGCCGACTTCCCTGGTGCTGCAGTGATCCACTGATCAAACTCTTTGGAAACTGATGCAAATTATCTTTATTGCACTGCCTTCACTGAAGTCAGAAAATTGATACCCAAATTTATACTAAGAAACTAAAACTTCTTAGATATTACTGCAGTATGTACTACTGTACAAAGAAATACAGTTACAAATGCAAACATGAGTATGAAAAGAAAAAGAATCTCTCTCTTTCCTAAAAGCTGTTATCCCCACCAGGTTTCCACTGGACTATAAAAGTGCAGGCTACAGACTTTATTCTCTCTACTGTTTGTCTGAAATGAATATTGTTTTAAACAAAGCCAACCTTTAAATTTTTTTTTCATATCCCAAATCAGTTACTATTTCCTGTTCTGCATTTAATTTTTAATAAGAAATTAAATATATGTACTCTGAGCAGAAAATCAATTTCTTTTTGAGTTATCCAAATTTTAAAATTGCACTTCTGTGGCAAAGAGATGGTGCTCTGACAAACAGAGTCATCTACAGAAATCTTTTTGATAATGGTGTCCTTCTTTCAAATCCAAACATTTCCTTGATGTAGAATACAAATTGAGCTCTAGTGTATAAGTCAGCTGGGATTTCAAAGTTGGCCTTTATACTTCGCCATTAATTAATTCCGTCCAAGAAATTCAAACAAAGATATGAAAAAAACGTTCTCTAAATACGTTACATAAGGCATTCAGAATATTCTGATTCATTCCCCTCCAGGAACACAGCAGAGTCAAAGAATAGTGTACACAGCATGTTTAGACTGTATAAAAAGCACTAGAAACTGTAAGAATAGTTTAAAACCCATTTATTTAAAGCTGTTAATTATAAGAGCTATTGTAGAGTATGTGCTAATCAATCTACACTTCTGAGTTCTAAACAATTGTAGACTTAATGAAGTGTACTTTTCTTCACTTTCAGATGCAGAAACAAAGAGTTTCCTAATAAAAGGGAGGAAATGAAAGCAGAAGGCAGAAGACCTCTTCCAAAAATTACTGGAACTTCTGAGTAATTATATATTGGCTAGAAAGTCAGAAACTCATATTTGGGATCTTTTTAGGGGGAAAATGATCTGAGAAAGAGACATTCTTTCCCAATATACCCCATGTACACCTTTAAGTAAGTTAAGACAAGTATTTTCTCTGATACAATGAGGAAAGCCTCAAAAATCTGGCAGGAGAAACTCATACAAATTCCTCTTCTTGCAGTTATCACAACACAACTAAAACAGAAGGTGAGAATATGGGACAGCAGTCAGTCAGTACAGTGAGATCTTTCGAGCTGCGTAATTGAAAATGGTTTGTGCTTGGGAGTAAGCAACACAGAATGGAGTAAGAACAGAGCAGGTATGTCTATTCAGCCTGAAAATAAATTAAGAGTTTTCTTTTTTTCAAGACTCACTTACTTCAACTTGTATAGAAACACAGGGAAAACTCATCCCCTAACACTTTTGGCATAAAACTTAATAGCATTTATTCACCCAAAATCTGTTCAAATGCTGTGTCAGGAAAAAATAACCCAAGATGAAAAGTAGACTTTGTTGTGGTTCCCACTACTCCATGTGCAGATGCCTTGTCCCTCCTGTGGTGTTGTGACAATTTCTACAAAAGGCCACAGAGCTTAGCTGACACCACAGTGCTACAAGTACCATTAACTTGAGAGATTTCCCAAGCCCATTGTTTCCTACCCTTAGCTCATTATTCTTTGAAGCACAACTCCCAGAACACTCACTTCTTGTTTGTGTTAGGATCTTATATGATCATCATTTTTGTGAGCCCATCTCATTATTTTCTTGTAATTTTATTTACAGTGCAGTGAGAACTAGGAAAGCCCCTACCAAACCATGTACTTTGTAGGACTTGACTGTGAACATGCAGCATAAGAAAGCGAATGTTTGACCTTCTCTTGGCTTTTTATTTAAAGGTAGACCTACAATAATGGATAATCTCAGTAAGGTTTTAGGTTGGAATGACTTGTAGCATTTCCTACGACTGTTTGAGAAGATACAGTTTCTGTAAGAGACAGAGATTAACTCCAGTGCCCATGTGGGCATAGAGAAGCATATATATTTCTATTTTTCTTTGATCATGTTTATGATAACTAAGACTTATGAATCACTATATTTCCATCATGCAAATTTTGAGGGTTTTGGGGTTTGTGTTTAACATATATTTTCACTAGTGCAATTGTTTAAATATTTATTGTTGCCCTTTAGGCACAGACCTACATGCAGTGAAAGGCAAAAAAGAATAATTTCACTTACATATTGTAGGAATCAGCTACTGGGAACAATCCAAACACAAATCAAGAAAAGATCAATGATTTACCTCTTTCCTCTCTGTAATAAATTCCAAATGTCCTGAATCAGTCTTTTTATTCCACCTGAAAATTGAGGATGCAACTAAAACCGTACTGAGACAAAGCCAGAACGCATTGTCTACTTCACTTAAAGGTACCAAACCCAAAGGAAGCTGATACTGCATTCTCATAGCTTATCTATCTGCACAGCTTTGTGGTCTCTCATTCAAAAATGTGGATTTTCTCTGAGATATGTGGCTTGGAAACTAATCTGGCACAATATAATCCCTTCTGTTATGTAATTGCAAAACTTCATCTCATCTTTCATATAAACACAGAAGCTCTGCTACTTCTGCCTCTCACCCTCAAGTCTAAATATTGCTGTCATGTTCTATCTTTGCAAGGGGTTAAATTGTCTATTCTTTGCACTTGATAAAGACAAGAAACTGTTGCTTGTCTTATTGCCTGGAAATTTGGTATGGTCTCTCTAGTTATGGTCTGGAAAAAGGATAAATTACTTCAGGAAATATAACTAATAATGCCAAGGATTCTGTGAAGGATAAACAAAACCACCTGTGAGTGGCAATGAAATGTTGATTTTGATGGGACATGACCAAGTAGGAGCTGTACTCCAAGCTAAAAAGTGTTCATAACCTTTAATATTAACATGGGTTTCAGAGGAAAGAGGAAATTCCAGTTTTCTTAAGGAAACAAAGCTCATCTGATCCCACATGGCTTTGCAATGGACAGATATATATTCAGGTATGAAAAGCAGGCTTTGCCATCTGTCCATGAAAAGCAGTATCATTGGCTGACATCTGTATTTTTATTGTGACTACACTTTATAGACGACATATTCCGGTGTGTGAGAGATGAATTACCTCCACGGCACAGTGTGGGATGATGGCCAGTGATGCCAAGAGCTCTGTAAGGAAGGTTTCCATGACAGCATTCTGTGTATCATTGCTATTTTGGAAATAACATTCAGTTTTGATCTCTGACTTTTATAGGTTTTACTGTTCCCATGAAACATTATATTCAAGCAGGAAAAAAAAGCTAGGGCTAGCATGAATATTTTACATACAGCCAAGAATGACTGGAAGTGATATTCCTGTGATAGACTGCAGAACTATGTGATAAACCACAGAGCTATTTGTTAAATGCACCTATTAAACACCTTTAATTACCTGTTCTACTCTCTGGCCAGTAACCATTCTGTCTTGGGACTTACTCTGAAGTTTTATACCGCTGAACAGGTTCAGACAGCTGGCATTTCCAGCCTGCTGTCTACATTAAAATATAGAACTTTTCTTGAAAACTAACCCTGCTTCAAAGCCCAAGAAAAGTTAGTTTCAATCCTGGGCCAAGTAAAAATAGCTTTTCTATACATTGAAACGTGCTGGCTTTTAAAGCACAGCATCTTGCTCCACAGAGCTGAGGATGAGTTTAGCAATGAACGAGAGGGGAGAGTTAGGACAGGAAGGGCCTTAAGAATATTTCACATTCAGATGTTCATAAAAGTTGTTCCAAGTAAGATTCTAATCTGTTTTGCAGCTGTCTTTTTCCTCCTCCACATTTGGACAGGGATTTTCCAAGGGGTCTGAAAGAGCTAGCTGCCCAGTTCCTATTGAATTTCAGTAGCATTCCACATCTTAACTTCAATGTGCTGCTCTGAAGTCTATGAGATGTGAAACACAGCCTCTGTACATGAGTTTAAACAAACACTGAGCATCTGTGATTTTTCAAGAACAAGCCCAAAATACAGATCTTATCTGCAGCAGAGAGAGAGATCCCGTGCAACTTTCTGCTAGTTTGGAACTGGGGACTTTTTAAATCCACCCATGACTCTGAAAAGCAAACTCCACTATCACATTATGCATATCTGTCTGTAAGCATGCATTTACAGTTTATATACAATAACATATCTAACTACTTGCAATCTGCTTAAGGAGCTTTTCTCTTAACCATTTGAATTTCAAAGCGTAGCTAAAACTGCCGAAGGATTTTATTTGTATACAAGATTTGAGCTCGGATAAACAACCCACATGGATTCTTAATCTTTTGTGGGCAGCCAGCACCTTGTAATCAGTGTGAAAAGGAATTCAATAATAAACACAAACACTGTGCAACATTATAAAGGCAGGGATTTTCTAGTACATTTGAAGGTATGGCACACAAAATTCTCTCTGATAAGGAAGAGAAGATGTACTGTTTCCAAAGTGCAGCTTTTATTAATCAATTTGCCCACATTTTTTAGAGAATTATGTGTAAAATCTGAAGATGTGGCGAATGAACAGTACAGCATTCCTCAGCTACTCTCAGGGACACAGAAGAGACCTACTCACACACTCCATTCCTAAAGTAAATCCCTGAATGTTTTTCTGTATAAATGTCAGGAGCATTTAGCCGCTGGTGTCCCACTTTCCTGCACGCTTCTCCATTTCAAGCTCCAAATAAGCCAATAAAATATAGCAGTGTACAGTTCCACCCTTATGAATGCCTTTAGTAGCCCTGCACCATAGCAGGAAGGCAGTTTTGCTGGGACGAGGCAAGGAAATGCGCTTTCTGCTCCTGTTTTGAGGAATGAACAGATTTAACTTGTGAAAAGGTGGTGTGTAAATGATGACCCTGATATCAAGCAATATGAAATCAGAGCTTCCACAGGAATCAACAGGAGCAAGATGCACTGGTGGCACAACAGTTAACCCAGCACAGCACTTACTTTGCACTGAGCCATGGTAAGAATTTGTGTGACAGACCAGGGCTGGGAGAGAGTCTAAGGCCCCTGGCACAGCCCTTGCAGTGAGGGTTCTACATGTGACAGTAATCTACTGCTTCTCTAAACTTACAGCAAGAGAAGGGGTAAGAGAGGGTTCCGAGGAAAAACACAGAGATGAAGTGGGGAGAGGTCAAGCTTACTGCAGCAACCTGCTTCATCCAATGGTAGAGGAAAGCAACACTTAATTCTCTTCAGGGTCAGGCAGAATGCTCAAGAGAAGTGCTTGGTTCTGGTAGTTTTCTTGCAAAGGAAAGGTTGTGGGGGTTTCTGAACTTGTAGGCAGATCTGCTTTGCTATTCACCTGATTTCTACCCACAAGTCTCGTCTTACAGACTTGTTTCATGTTCTTTGAAAAGGTTCTTTGAAATCAGTTAGATGAGATTTGGAGAAGTTTGATCTGGGGGAAGAGGCACAGTCTTCCATTTTTGGGGAATGCTAGTAGTGCTGTACATTGCTAACTCGGCTTATTCATGAAATCAGAGCAGCACTCACTTCCATAGCTAAGGTTTGTTACTTTAAAAGAAAGAGAAAATGAAGAGGGAAAAAAGTGCTACTCAACCAGTCTTCCCCATTTTTCTCCCCAAGCTTTTGTTTATACTTCAAAAGTGCCCTATCCTTGTCTTAGGTACAAAATATCCGTTTTGAGGAGAACGTGCAGGAGGGCATTTGCAGATTCTCTGGGATACAGAAGTTGCAGAATTTCCCAGGTAAGGAAGCACTCTGAGCCCACAGAGAGGGCTTCCACCGTGCCCTGCATCCCCAGCTCCAGAGACCCTTCTCACACAGGGTGGTATGCTATGAGCCCCACAGATCTGATAACTGGCTTCTCTCTGTTCCTCAGTCTTCTTTGTAGCATCACTTTGGAAAACACACTGCACAAACTGTGGGACAACAATCAAACCTACAGTCAAGGGCAAAGTAACACTTGCCAATAGCAAGTTTTGATGATAAAGTGCTCCCGACCCAGACAATCTGGATATACAACATGTTCAAGCCAAAGGCACAAATAAAAATGAAGTATGAGTTAACAAGCTGTGAAGGAAGCCAAAGAGGATTTTTGACTTTCTGCCTTTGTGGATATCTTGGCACCTGACAAGCTTTTGAGCTGGAAGGAGGCTGCCTTACCCACACAGACTGTCCTGCACAGGGAGGCTGAAGGAAGGCTGTGGAGGGCAGGTACAGGCAGCACCCATGGGCAAAAACAGCACCACATTTCAGAAAACTAGAGTATGTAAGTGTGCAAAGCACTTGGATACCATATTTCAAAATTTATGTGTCACAGAAAAGTGAAGATAGATGTACCTTGGGAAGAGTTTTACTTCTGCTCAGAATATGTTGGCAGCATGGGCCCTGTTATTGTGCACTTAGCAAGCTTTCCTAAAATCAAAACCTTAAATCAATGGGCAAAGTATGCCAATACTTCAACAGCTCAGAGATGGGTTTCCCTTCTATTTTTTTTTAATTTTTTTTAATTTTTCTTACCAACAAAAAGTGCAATGAACCCTTGAGCTGTAGAGAACACACCGTTAAAACCTACTTTTAAACAGACACCATTTTATAGAAGCCGGGTCAAGTCCTGTGGCTCCCTGCTCGTTTTGGTTCCTCTGCCTGACTGCAGTGAGAGCCAGCTTTGTAACATCTGACACCTACAGTTCACTCATCAGCAGCTCTTTTGCTTTTTGTTCAGAAGAGAATACCACACAGCTGTAATCAGAGTTGATGCAGATCAATGTGAGCCTTTACTTTCATTATATTTAAAGGGACATACGAATTATTGATTTGTGTATCAAATTTGAGCACACGTGTTTTCTGTGCTGTCTACGGTCAATGCAGCAGATCTGTAGATCCAAATGTCACTTAGTACAAAACCAGAGTAACACCAGGAACATGATTAAGCAACGATATTGGCACAAAACATTTATTTTATGTTGTCTTCAAGTTCTGTAGTATGTAAAGATGTCTAAGTTAGAGCCTTAAAAAATCATGGAATCTGAATGTCCTTGCTCTCTGGGGGTTTATGACATGGTTGCTTGCCTGACTTAAACAAGATGTCCTATTTCTAGATATTTAAAAATAATTTAAAATAAAAGCCAATTTAACTTGTGGTGTTGATAATTAGTTGAAACAAGCAAAGAGGTGGTTAAAAAAATAAAAAGCCCCCATACTCTGCTCCCATATATCCTTTGCTCAATATACCTTTTTCTTCTTGTTTTTCCTAAACAACGTGGTCTGATTGTACATCTGACATGAACTTATCACTAGAGTCAGGAATTAGGTAGGATTCACCTCACTGGCCAAGTACAAGCATGTACATGTTAGAGATTTAGTCTAACAACTATCTAGGCTCCCTCTACAGACAATGCAAGTAGCAAAGGCACCTCACTCTACCCATCCTCAGCTTGGGATCCACTTCAGTGATCAGCTCCACCTACATGGCTGACCTTGGCTACATATCTGAAATCTGTAAAGCCAAATACAGAAAAAATACAGTGAAAGCTGGTGGTTTTACTTAAAATAATCTTTGCTTAATTTCCCCCAGCCCCAATACCTCTCTTCAGTGATGCATTACAGCTGACTTCCGTGAGATTAGAGCATTCCTACCGTCAGGCAAATGCAAAGGGGACTTGCTGAATCATGCCCTCAGTCTTAAAGATAGAACGATGTTCACTTGTTAAAGCTTATATGAATTACATGCCATCCTTAACAGTATTAAGGACAAAGAGCAAACCCACAGCTGTAGTGCCTCTGACATATGAGGGGGGCTTTTAGCACCTTTGATCTTTCCTGCTCCTTTTCTTGAAGTGCAGAAATATAATTCATATTTATTTCCACTTGGAAACAAGGAAAAGGTACATGGAAAATAATTTAATACTTATGAATGACAGCATAATTGTCCACTTGCAGATGTCATCACCCACTAATAATCCATTTTTTCCAGGGCATAAAGCACATCCATTATTTGTGTCCTGTAAATTAGCAATGCTAGAGCTGGGGACAGAGAACAGCAGTTTTACTTTTGCTGGGTGAATAAAACCGTGATCCTGTGTGAGTGACTCACTGCTGTTGTGTAAGCTTGTAAGCATCTTTGCGTGAAAGATGAAGGCATTTGAGATAAGCCCACTCGAATCAGTGCTGTCCTCTCAAGCTTGAGAACATAGTTCTGAGGAGGACAGACTTGAAACGCAACAAGATTTGAGCTACTGTGTTGCTGGAAAAGAAATCCACCAAAGATCAGCTCAGAAGTATTCTTTACTTCAATATGCAATTCAGCCTGGGCACGGAAATACCTCTGGTTAGTATTTCTTTTTGAACTATGACTCCAGTTATGCAGCATTCCAGAGGGCAGGTGTGGTCATTCCAAACCCGTTTTAGGGAAGTGATAGGTCTGAAACACACCAAAGGGTAGTTTGTTTCATGGTAATATTTTTAAGAATTTGTTTCGACAATCGATTTCTTCAATTATTATTTGCAGGCTTAAAGGGAAAGCTTTTTGTTTTCCCCTGCCTTCATTTTTCACTGAACTTGACTGCTGGGACCGACGTGTGCTTGTATGAATCACCACTCACCACCTCTGCTCAGCACTGCTGTCACAGGCTGGGTGTCTGCCACTGCCCCTGTCCTCTTCTGCTCAGCCATATTTGCTGCTTGGACTGCCAGGGGAGGAGAAGAACTACTCTGGGAGCCCATGGATACCCTGCCACCAGGCCCTTTGCTTCAAGATCCCTGCTCCTCTCTGTGGCTGCTGGACATGTCTCCAGAGGAGCTACTTGGCTCATGGAATCACCCATCATTTCCTGGGGAATGCTGGTGTGTAGGGAGCTTGGGAAGCACAGAGGTCTAGAGGTATCCCATTTGTAGGAACTGTATTTCATATGTAGGAATGTAATTCCCTTGTCACAAGACTGAAGGTAGGTATGGCCTTTATGAATTTAGAGCTGTTATTTCTGGCACTGGTTCCCACTGTCTCACCAACCCTGGAAACCCTATTAGCAGGTAGTGCACAGATTACATCAGTTGCAGCCAAACAGGAAAAATCTTGCAAAAATTTATCATCTTGCATATGCAGTCTTGCCTAAGAGATGACACAAGAAAGATAATACAAACTCTCCAGACAAAACTCGTTTAACAGGCCCTTATTCTTTAGTCATCCAGGACAATGTTTCTCTGTTGGCTTTGCTTCCCTGGGCAACTCTGCTGAAGCTGGAACGCTTCCCTCACACAGCTCAAATGCTGGTTTCCATTTTGTAGAGCTACACAATTCGATTTGCTTTGGTGGTTCAAAAGTTCAGTGGGGAAGGACTCCCGTAGAGAGGAGAGTGTGAGCAGCTCTCCCTAACAAATGGTTGCTTGCCTTGGAAAACAGCACATGTCTGTTCACATGCATCCAAACTGCAGGATGCTAGAGAGTCCCACCGAGATCCAGCCTGGCAGGGGAAGTGGCTTAACAGATCTTTCAGTCACCAGGAGTAACATAAACAAAAGCCAGAAAAAACATTTTGCCATTTAAAAGGAAATCATTATCTATAGTGCTTGATAAAGTTTATTGTACCAATTCATGGAATCGGGAGGGAAAACAGTGCCCAGTTGTTTGAGGAAAGCATTCAGATGTAAAAGCTGCCCTCAGCTCTGTGGTGGTGTTGTGACAGGATAGAGACAAGAGGATACACAAAACACACAGCTAAGAAAGGGGGAAGAAAAGTCGGTAGCTGAAAAGAATCCCAACTGCTGTGTAAGGACAATCACAGTGTGGGACTCAGAAGGGAATCACCCATGTCCAAGTCCACATCCAGGGCAAGATTTAGTGCAAAGGCAGCAGTACTTGGGATATTAAAATCATTGTGCATTGCTAAGGTCAAGCAAAGGAATTTTCGGAGCAAATGAATAAAGGTGAAACATACTATTTGTTTTCACAAACGGAGCAGGTCAAAGCAGTGTCATTCCACAAGCACTACAGATCACAAATATCTTCCTCAAAAGTACTGTCCTGCCCTGCTCCTACTGGAGTTAGAGACATCACTAAGTTGGAGACTTCACTAAGAAAGAAGAATTAGACCTCTACAGGAAGCGCGGATATGAATTTTCCCACACTATTCCACTACAGTTATATGGTATCTCTTATCACAAAGGGTTTGGAAGATATTTAATATACTCTGCAGTGTTAAAAGGACCATTCAGCTGCCAATGTGTACAAGCTTCTCGATGAGACCACAACAACAGCCAATCCCTGTGCCTGGAAATACTTCTCTGTGGTGGGACAGCTCCTGGGAACACTCAGAAAGGGGAGGGCAGTGCCCAAATCCACATCGACTGGCAGGCAACGATGTCATGGTGCTGTATAATCCATCTGCCCACTTGAAGGTACACTGAAACTCAGCTCAACATGAAACTTTCCTGAAGCACTTCTCCCTGCTCATGGCTTATGGAAGAACTGTGTGGAATGGTACATCATGGAGCATGGTACTGTGCATAACCTACCGAAGAAGCTGCACTACCTGCTGAGCTTGAGCAGACCCAAAGAAATGATCTAGAGCTGAAGTTACCTGTAGGGCACTCCCAGCCTTTTAAGCCCTGTGCTTACAATGTCTGTTTATGACCTCTTCGCCTCTCACACAACGTAATAGGAGATAATTTGTATGAAAAAGCCGGATGCTGGTAGAGGATGTTGTGAGGTCAAAATGTTTTATACATGCGGTCTAAAAAAAAAGCAGTTACTAAACTGTGATTTACATAAGGTGCTATTAACGTTGTTTTTTAAAGGCACAGCAGTCCTAGAAATATTCAAGTTGTGTGGTCAGTATTTTTGTTACAGTTTCAAGCAACTGGTGGAAAATAGGAACAGACAAGCCATGAAAGCTTAAGCCTAACTTTGGCTGCTTTTCTGGCAAGAAATCACTGCTCAGCCTGAAAATGTTGCCATAGTCTACAGGAAGAAAACTGCAGATGAAAAGGTATCTCAGAGTATGTGTCAGTTTTAATATATGAGGCCTTTATCGTGAGGCAGAACTAGGAAAAAAGCCCAAAACCACTGAGGGCATTGTGGCATTTTTTTCCCATACAGTAACAAAATGCCTGCATGTTGCTATTTGTGGTTTGTATTTTTGCACCAGGAACATGTGAATTTTGATTTGTAATTATTCAGACATGGGACAGGAAACCTGAGCCAAAGATAGGCTTTATTCCTGCTCTGAAATTGCCTTTCTTGCTGGCTTGAGATTGTTGAGGAATGACCCTCAAATCCTGGAATGATATTCTGTGTTCTTATGTCAAACAAGGTGCAAATATATTATGAGGAAAATTGTGTCAGAAGCCACTTTTAGTTACTTCACTTGCAACTTTTTTCCTCACCACCTTACAAATAAAGAAATAAAAATGTTTCTAACAGTAAGGATAGCAAAGCCCTTCAGAAATGACCCAGGAAAGAAACACTGCAGTGTTTAAAGAGAAGCTTAAACAAACACATATCAGAAATGTGTTTAAAGCTGCAGGAGCTCAGGCAGAGCTGCTACTTTGCTGCTGGGAAGACAGGGGACAGCTGTAAGGCTGTCAGGGCAGCACCTGAAGGTGAAAGAGCCCAGTATCTCTTTTTTTGCCTTCACCAAGACAGGAACTTCAGCTTATGTGCTGGAGAAAGTCCCAGAACTGACAGCCCTTAACCAGCCTAACCTGAAAATTTAGCCCTACCAAGATGTGCTTTGATCATTATAACAACAAAAAACAAAGTAAGATTAAAAAGAGAAGATTCACCTCTCGCCATAGATCATGGGGTGTTCAAAAAGCTTTGTAGGTTCAGTCAGGTTCACAACAAGGCTAACTACTCTGACGACAAAATTGGGTTTTGTGCTTTCTTGTTTTGAGTATTTGTACTTCCTCAGTTGCAGCTCCTGCGTACCAGGCCATGTTCCTCCGTGGCTGTGCTCCAACAAAAAAAAAAAGACTGTGCATGGGAAGAATGGCAGAATTCTACCTTGTCCTCAAAATCTTTCATCTAAAGCCCTGTTTGTGCCCAAGAGGTGTCTAATGCACGCAGGGAGGCATTTTCTGCACCCCCCAGCACAGCCAGAGCTGCTGGGTTTCTAGAGTTCAGCTGTGGTTGATTCATCCTAAATGCTGCTGAGTTCCTTCCTCTGCCTGCAAAGGGACAGCTCTGTGTCCTCATTTTCACTATTAGGATGTTTTTGAAAAACTCTCCATTATTTAGTACTTTGAAAACATGATGTCTCTTCAAGCATAAAATGTTGGCACTGATAGATCCTGAGGGCTTTTTTACAGTAAATTGATCGGATTATTTTGTTTAAAACTATTGTTCTAAATACAATTGGAGATTTCTGGCTCTCAGACCGTGTTCATTTTGGCCTCATCACAGCTAAAATTCTGACTTGAAGCCCATATAAATATTTGCCCTTTTAGCATTTATTTTGATTCTAATCATATTCATAGTTTGTTTGATTGCCTTTTTAAAGCAGAAAAGTACTTATAAATCAGATTAAATAGATCACTTTGCTACACAGTTTTGCCATGAATCTCTGTTCTGCAGAGCAAGATGTTACTGCCAGATTTTTCCGGTAACCTCTGTAAACATTTACTTTACTGTCCTATAATTGCTTTAACATGTATTTTCACGCACAAGCTAACTATTCACCATTAATTTCACTAGCAGGAAGATTTTACCTAATGTTCAAACTCCATCAATTTTTATACTCATTTTCATTTACTTAGATAAATCTTAGCAAGTTTAGTACTGTGCTGCAAACAGGCTGACCTCCAGCTACCAAAGTGAGCCTTGCAATGAAACACCAACAGGTTTTAGGAGCATATCCCAGAAGGGATCCATTTCAGCCTTTAGGCACGTGGATCTCTGACACATTTATCCAGGAACAGTGTTTCCCCGTTCACATTTTAGGGCAGACTTTGGCTGTAAGTTTGGGTAAGATGAATGGCTGGTAAATTAATATATGTCTGGCTTACAATAACAGAGTTCGGGTTTTTCTGAACAAAAGCAGAATTCATTTTTGGATGGACTTGAGCCTGTGGACTGACTGTCCCCACATTCACAGGCGTGCTCTGGCAAACACATTTTGTAGTGAGCTAACCCAGGACAATAACACGGAGCCTTTTAACTCAGCGTGGCTGGTGTGGATGAACAATTTTTCAGTGTTCATA
This sequence comes from Manacus vitellinus, assembly GCF_001715985.3. Lineage (NCBI taxonomy): Eukaryota > Metazoa > Chordata > Aves > Passeriformes > Pipridae > Manacus > Manacus vitellinus. The sequence goes on from NW_021940818.1 coordinate 1,226,452, forward strand.
GTGGCAGGCATCCCTTTTCACAGTGCATGTAGCAAAAGTTAGCATTTACTGTGATGTGAGGGCTGCACACTGCTGTGCTGTGATGCTCCTGAGAGATGGGCAAAGGCAAGGGATGGGGACAGCACAGAGCTCCCGGCCTGTAACAAGGTGCAGCCCCCAATCTGCATCCACCGTGTGTGGCTTATGCAAGATGCAGCACATTTGAGAGCACTTATTTTAAAATACTGACACAGAAGTTTATCATAATTATCATGAATTATTGCCTCCCTTGCCAGTTCCTGCAGTAGCCAGTGACTGGTTCTGGAACTGTAACACAGCCTCAGTGCAATGGATGGTTTATTGTGGTCAGGATGGAACCACTGGAAAACCTACAGTATTGCTAACTCAGAGCAGCTGCTCTGCAAACACACATGACTCAGGTGACCTGGAGTTGAAGACCAGGACCCTTCAGAATACACAAATCCCGAAAACTGACACACCACAAGTATCTTTTGCCATATGGCACAGCTGCATCAGGAGCTATCTGAGATTCTCCAACGCACACTCAAAATCCTACTCAGTGTCTTTGCTCTGAAAATACTTAAAAAAATAAATCTAAGTATACATCATCATATGTCACCCCATTTTAATCACAGCTTTTAAGAGGGAGAAGGAATTTATCAAAATAATGTCTAAATTTTTCTAACTACAATATTTCTTTTCCCAGAAAATAAAATCATGTTTCAGCCAGTTCATCTTGCTATACAATAACAGAATATAGCAATATTGTATTGCTGGAGTTCATCATTATACCCAAACAGTGAGGTTTCCAGTGTTCTTTACTCAATATATGAATGCATCTATACTAGAAAGATATAAACAGAGAGCCAGAAGGGAAACAACCAGATGTAGCCAGACCTGCTTATTAAAAGCTCCAGAACAGAATGCAGTGACTTTTTGTCAGACTAAAGGATGTTATGCTGAAAGGCAGCCAGTAAGGAACTGGATAGTTCAGCAGAATATATCACTTTCTTTGACATCCTCTTGCATTTGCAAGTCACTGTTACTGTCAAACATCCCTGTCTTACTATTTGCACCCATCTGGCTGCAGCCTCCAGCTGATGATCCTCCTCATGCCTTTCTCCACTAGATCCAAGAGCCCACTAGAACCCATTAAAGTTTTTTATATGTTGTAATCAAGTCGTCCCTCAAGCCTCTTCCTGATACACTAAATAGATTGAGCTCCTTAAAAACTTCTCTCTGGAAGGCATTACTTCCAGCCCTCTAATCAGTTTGGGAATTTTTACCACTCTCTGCTTGTTTCCTGACTGCTGCTTTTTTTGTTTTTGGTTTGTTTGTTTGTTTTTGTTTTGGTTTGGTTTGGGGGTTTTTTTTGGGGTTTTTTGGGTTTTTTTTATTTGCCCTATTTTAAAACCATGATCAGACCATCTTCCCCAGTACCAATTTAGCAAAGTATACAAAACTGTATCACACATTTTTTTTTCCTATTTGTTATGCCTCATTTAGCCATCTCTGGATTTTTTTTTCCCAGTGCTGAATGTTCCATATGGAATATTGTCTTAGTGGCCTGTCATATTCAAGAATAGACATAGCACCCCTTTCCATACATGTAGCTGGCAATCCTTGTTCCTAAAGATGAATTCTTCCAATGAATCAGTTAATCAGTTTAGGAAGTGGCTCGGATATCTCTGATACCCTGCTCATCCTGTTATTTAATATTCTACCAACCACTGTGTTATCCCATTTTTAAAGCTTACTCTCAGATTATGGAGAAACTGCACCTCCAACTGAGTCTGTGCACTGAAGTGCACTTTACAGATTTGATTTTACAAGGCTGATTGAAAAGCACATCGTGGTCAAAAAGTAACCTTAACTCAGAGGCTGAAATCAGCTTTGTCTGACCACAATAATTACACCTTTATACTTCAGTTCTCTCAGTCAGAATTTTCTGTTCTGAAGATTTTTCCTGCTTTTCTATATAAAATGAGAACTACTCTATTTTTTGGAAATGTCATTAAGCAAATTTCCCCCTCTTGCAGAATGATGGTGATATTCTTAATTTTTTTTCCTGCTCCTCTTTTGCATTTCAAAACTTTTAATGTATGCTGTTTGATTTCCGCACACTTTTTACATTCTGTATTTCTAATTCCTTACTTTATTTTCTCCTAAAGTAGGACATGCTTTTAGGCAAAACAATATTTTCATATAGCCAAGGAATATTGGCTTTTTGGCCATCTAGAAAACTCTTAAAAATCTTTGAGATTTCTTTGACATTTTTGTATTTATGTCATATTTGTCATCATTTTTGTTCAGCTCTGATAAAACAGACCTTGGAAATCAGTCACCATAGACAACAGTGATTGGGACAGGTGCTCTCTCCATTGGATCCCATCCATTACTGATGTAATCAGGGCATGATCATCAGCTTCTGTGTAAGTAAACACTGATTTCTGGCCCATGAAGTAAATCCCTTCACTCCTTATAAATTAAACTCAAAGTTCACCTACTGTGTATAAAGAACAAGAATTCTGAAACAGAAAATGTGGCTTTAGAATTGGGAACTTTAATAATGCTCCACTTTGGGTGCCTAAGAACTTTGACATATGAGCTTAAGGGTCAAACTGACCTTCTCCTGTAAGCCCTGATTTTTTTGCCACATTTTGGAGAGTAACCTAGGAAATTATGTATCATGTTCTCCCATTTTATTTAGGATGCACAAAAGGTTCTCCACCAGTATCTTCTGCTGGTCTTTGCAGCAGTAATGCATTTGAATCAGAACTAATCTGTTCTCTTTGGCCAGTGTAATTAATACGAGCAAATGTCTCTATAATACTCCAGTTAACATACACATGCATCATCAGAAAACTAATTCAGATTCATTCCCTTCTAGGTTCCTAATTTTCACTAAATATTATCTGAATTCTGTGCAGATCAAAGTCTTTTGATAAACTTGGCAAATTAAATGGTTCCAGTTACCTTAGTACAGATTGCTCCATTCTTCATGGTTTAAAACCCTATCTGCAAAATCCGAATGACTTAGAGACACTGTCATAGAAGAAAAAGATAAGCTGCTTATGGTAGTTTGAAAGTTGTGTTAGATTACTGTAGAACCTAACTGTTTTTCTGGAGGAAATCCACGTGTGTCAATTGTAGCAGCTAGAATTGGGTCTCCTGGTTATTTGTGCATTTGGGGTTGTTTATGCAGCTGCTGTGTGTCCCAGCACAGCCCTCCCTGGCAGCACAGCTGTCTGCTGGGCATCTGCAGCCATCCCCCAAACTGTGCTCAGTGCTTTTTGCACAAGGGAGGTGCGACTGCTAAGCCAGAACCCTTCAGAGAATTTATCTTTTCCTGTGCCATCCCCAGGTGCAAAGCTGCGTAGTTCATTTTATGAGTGACTAACACGTTGCATGACTATTGCTATTTTTATTCCTTGTTTCAGCTGACAGATTATATAAGTGTGTTGGTACAGCTTTACATACAACACGAGAAAACTGAGTTTTCAAGCAGGTTTTTCTGGAAGCTCAACAAAGGAAACAGTGATAGCAGGGAAGAGCTAACATGAAGAGGAGAGGGAGGCTCAGATCAGTGTGTAACGGTAAGATCAGGAGACAACATGATCTACTACCTATTAGCAAGGTAATTTTTGCCTGTAATTGCCTTCTTTTATTCTCAGTGCTGAGTGACACTAAGTGTACGGAGAGACCTGATGAATGTGAGTTGGAGAGAGAAGGGAATACAAGAGCCAAGAGTTTGCACTTGCAGCCCAGACAGCCAAGTGCATCCTGGGCTGCACCAGGAGAGGTGGGGCCAAGGGAGGGGATGCTGCCCCTCAGCTCTGCCCTCGTGAGACCCCACCAGCAGCACTGCATCCAGCTCTGGGGTTCTCAGCATAAGAAAGATGTGGACCTGCTGGACCAGGTCCAGAAGAGGCCGTGAAGATGGTGAGAGGGCTGGAGCACCTCTCCTATATAGACAACTTGAGAGAGCTGGGGTTGTTCAGCCTGGAGAAGGGAAGGCTTTGGGAGACTTCACTGTGATCTTCCAGTACCCTAAAGGGGATTATAAAAAGCAGGGAGAGGGACTTTTTATAGGACAGATAGTGCAGGACAAGGAGCAAAGGATCTCAACTGAAAGAGTGCAGGTTTATATTAGACGTTAGAAAGAAATTCTTTACTCGGAGGGTGGTGAGGCACAGGAACAGGTCGTCCCAGGAAGTTGTGGATGCCCCATCCCCGGAACTGTTCAAGGCAAGGTTGGATGGGACCCTGAGCAGCCCAGTCTAGGGAATGGCATCCCTGCTCATGGCAGGGGAGCTGGAACTAGATGATCCTTAACATCCCTTCGAACCCAATCATTCTCTGATGTACCGAACCTAAGTATCAAGTCCCTGACAAAACAGTCCTATTAAAAACAATAACCCTTGGTAATCACAGTTAATTGCGAAAAAAGTCAGCTCCCTGACTTTTCCTGACACTGTGCTGGCAGTTGCTGGGACCTCACCAGCAGCTTCTCCCCTACTCCAGCCAGATGCCACAAGAGCAGCCTGTGCTCTCAAGCTCAACATGGGAGAATGGAAACCATCTCACAGCCAGGAGAAAGCAGTCTTGCATTTAAAAGGTGTGGCACTCCCAGCTCCTTTACACTGCTAATTGCCAGCCTAAAATAACTAGTTAATTATTTTCAAAAGTCCAGCCTTCCTACAAGTGTGCCCCAGCCCAGCAGCTAAGGAATGCATTGAACAGGAGAGAAGGATGTTTAGTGAAAATCAGTGTGTGCTCTGAGACCCAGGTGAGTGAAAGCAGCTTAGTGGTTAAGTACAAAAAATATGCACTGAAAATCACCCCCTTTTCAGACGAGACAGGCAGTAGGGTGCACATAAAATATGATGTGCACTGCCTGTTTTTCCAGAGACTGCACCACCTAGGAAATTATTTCAGAACACTTGATATGATCAGAGAGCTCCCATCAGGCCTTCAGACAAGGGCAGGTGTCATCAAGCCAAGCCATGGGATTATCGTCACTGGTTAAACCGACAACACAAAAGGAAAATAAGGCAAAGAAATAGCAGAAAACCCACAATAAAAAACATTATGGGGGACAGATAATTTCTCTGTAGCTAACAATGAACAGGAAGCAGCATCTGCACTGAAGCAGAAAAAGCAGTGAGGGAACACAAGACCAGTGACTGTGACTGCAGACTTGCTGAACTCACTGAGAGCCATGACAAGAGAGGTACAGGCACCTGATGCAAGATTAATGATCCTGCCTACAGGACGAGGTTGGAAGCAAAAACTGCCAAAGGAAGCAAGCAGGCACTAAAATGATATTACTTAAAACGTGTGTAAATAAAATACATTGGCGAATAAAGCAGCCATGGGAATACCACAGGAAGTATCCTAGACATTGGGTAGGAAAACATTGTATCACTGTATCAGCACTTTGCCCTGCACCAGGAATCATGAGGAAAGGACATTGACAAATGACTCTATGCCTGGACAAGCAAATCAAGTTTTCTACTTGTATATGCCACGGAAAGCTGCAGCAAAGAGCTTCTTGTATATTTTTCACCCTGCTGTGCTGTCTGCATTTTAGCTGGGAAACCACAATTCAATTCAATAAAAATGTGAAGCACTCGTGCCAAAGCAACAAATCGGAAGTCCTAAGAAACAGAGCTCAGCAAAATGTATGTGCTGGAGCAGACAGACATCTGATCCAATTTTTAAACCCCCAGTTTTCCCAAACCTTGTTTATGTATTAGCCAGAGAGAAGACCCAAGGTGAAATAAATGTGGTTTTTTTTCTTTTAATATATGCTCTGATCAAAACCCAGGATGAAATCTCTGTGCTGTAACTGGCACTACTCAAAGCATATTTCCTTTTTGAAGTCAGTGACTAGTTGAAACATCACTCTTCTCTACTGCCCACAGTCACTCTCTGCAACAAGAAGCTACACGGGTTATTTCCAAGGCCCTTGTTACTTTTGGCTGTTGCAGAAATTTTTCAGCCATGATTTTTCAAATTGAATTGGACACTTTCAACTGATGTGACAACCTTTAAGCAGAACGTCTTGTATCCCCACCTCCTCCATGTCTGGAGAATTACCATGACCAGAAAAGGCTGATTTGCTTTCACAAGCTGCAGGCACGACAACTCAGCACTGATTGCAAGGAACGGGAACAAATTCCTGCTCCTGATGGACAGCAGAAAAGGACTTTCTGAAAAAGCCTCTTATTACACAACAGTAAAAAAAACCAGCTGTGTTAGTAACACAAATAAATTTGTTTCGCGCCCACAAGGGAAAGAAAATGGTTTTTGCACATCTTGAAAATGTTCTGGTAAATGCCTTGCCCCCAAAATCATTGTTCTTCTGTTCTCTTATGTTCCCTTTTGGCAGGTCTCTGCAGTGTGTTGGTGGTACCCCCCTGCTCTGTTTCGTTCATTCTGTCTGTGAATGACAACTTGTTTTACTGGGGTGTGACCAGACGGTCATCTGGCAAGGACTCCAATCCAAAAAGCCAATTTCTTCCTAGCTCCAAACCTGCAAGGCTTTAATGAGGTCTTGTGGAGAAGCAGCAGCTATCAGAGATTCATTAAAGATGAGGACATCCTCACACAGCTACTAATTGCTCTAACTCACTAGTTTGTGTTGTTTGTGAAAACTGGAGCCTGCAAAGCAATGCTCTCAATTTACATTTTTGCAATGCTTTGCGCCTCCTTTGGAACTTTCCCACTCTGCCCATGAATCAAAGCAAACAACGGATTTATTTTCCTTTTTTATCATGACAGAAGAGAGTTATTGTGCTGGGGCCTGTGCATAACCTTGTCCAGATAAATATTCAATTACTGAAAGGTATGCTATTGTAAACTTTCTGAGGAATAAAGGTATCATTAATACTATGTCCTGTGAAGTGTTTTACTGCTGGAATACAACCTTTCCAAACATCCATGTGGCAAATACTTTGCTACTGTAGGTCTGATGAAAATTAGAGTAAAACCCTAGCCTTTTAAGAAGAGATGTGGTAAATCACTACTGCATGAAAATTTGTTTCTTCAGTGAAGTCAGAGGCCTCTTGGCATACATTGGTTTTGATCTCATAAAAAAAATCCTTTTTGATTCATCCGCTCATGCTTTTTATGCACGCAACAACTTCCAGTTTACCCAAATGGTCCTTAATTCTACCTTGCAAACTCATTAAAATATGGCACTTGTCATTCATCACCTATATATCAAAGTTTACCTTTGAGGGTGTTTAAATGAAGGACTATATAGATCAGAGCTGTTAGTGACACTCACTTTGCTTAGAAATGTCGGAATCAAACCAGTAGGTTTTGTCTCAAGTGTTGGAAAATTCTCTCTCAAGCTGCATTTCTACAGACAGAGAACAACCTGAGAAACTGAAGCTTAAGTAACTCCATTAGAAGCATTTGGGGATAATATCAGTAGAGAGTTTTGTATATTAAACACAGCTAGAGATTTTAGATCTCAGAGGGCCATGTTCAGAACAGGCAAATGGCAAGAGATGCCCACCTGCATCTGCCAGCTAAGCACGTGTGACATTGTACCTGTGAAAGTTTCCCTCCAGCCCTGGCTTCTCCTCACCCGACCTGCTCACTCAGGCAGCAGATGGGACAGGCACCTGACAGGCACAGGAATGATTTAAGTTCTGCTTGTTTTCCTGGGTTGTTTTTGTCTCTCATGGAAATATTTTGCAAATATGAATTGACATCCCAACCAGCCTTTTCTAACTTATTGTAAGAACAGACTTGAAGGAGGGGCAGATTCCCGACAAAGAAGATCTGAAGGAGGAGGAGGGCTTTGCTCCACAGCATGGATTTTCCTTGAAGTGTCTCACTGGGCCATCTGTGATCTCTGCTCTGAAGCTAGAGATGCTTTTGAAACAGCAGCTATGCAGATGCCCCATTTTGATGCTGAGAGTCTGCACTGGTTTAACTGTTTCTAGAGAAATAGCTCAAAGCTCTTCTTGGCTGAAAGACTGTCTAGTGTCCTTCATGGAATGATCATGGTTAACAGCTTTGCACTACAGGAAAGTCAAGCTTTCACCAAAAGGATAATGTTTACCTGAATAGAAAACTGTGCAAGAATGTGAAACAAACACCTATGTGGCTGTAAACAAGCAGAAAGGCAAAACAAAACTTCTGAAATACAGTTACAAAATCCTAAGTTACAGTTCATAAATGTCAGGCTGTCCAGGTGTTGAACTGAGAGACCTGCACGTGCTGCTATGGTGGCACTGGCTGAGCATTTCACGTTGGCCACTCACCAAAACCGCTGTGAGGTGCTGGGCTGCTGCAACCCCAGACAGCTGTGTCCCAGCTGAGCCTCAGGCTCCTGCTAGGCTTTAACACCCTCTTCCCACTGGAGGATAATTTTGGTTTCCAGCTAAATCTGCAGTAAGTTTGTAATAGCTGAGAACTAAAATACTTTTCATGGCATTTTGAATGTGTCACAGCTTTTGCCAAAGGAGTGGCAGGCCATCACAGAAACGACACTCTTTGGAGAAGCAATGGTTATCACTAACTCTCCCTTCCTAGTCCCTGAGGGTCTGACAGTCTTAAGTAAAGCACGATTTCCTTTGGCTCTCCGAGTTTCTCTCTGAGCTGCTGGATATAGCCTGAGCGAGCAAAAACCCATTGCTGCTCAGCAAGAGCTCCCTGATGAGCTCTCATCAGCCACCCTCAGCAGGCAACTCACGAGTGGCATTGCCAGGGTGACCTCCTCCCCAGCAGCCCAGCGTCTGTCAGGAGAGCCACGGTTTAGCTCTCACTGCTTACAGCAATTAGATTCTGACAGTACAGCACTTGGCCAACAACTCCATACTGCAAGGCTTCAGCGAGCTCCCTGAGAAATGGGAAGCAGCCTCACAGGCAAAATGGAATTTCCAGTCCCATGGGAAGGCAGACTAAGCTCTCAGGTGCAGAGTCAGGATGTAAACCACTCATGGGCACCCCACCTGGGGTGGCATCCCATGGTGGAGATACGGGAGCACTCAAAGGTGAATGAGCAGCACAGAATTCCTCAGAAATGTCCAGGGAAAATATGCTTCCACAAGGCAATCAGTCACAAACTGAACAAGCACACTGGCAAAATCAGTTTACAACTTCCAAAGTGGGAAAGGAATGCTGTTTCCCTCCGTGTACTGCACGGTGTGGACTGTTTTCGTAGCACTTCTTACAAAATGACTTCAACATTGTTTTACATAGTCTTCTATTCTACTTGAAATGGCATCATCTCTTAACAAACATACAGCAAGGCACAGGTCTTCTGCTGCATCCTAGGAAGGCCTGCACAGTCCCTCTAGGCTGGGCTCAGGGCTTCAGTGCAGGCTTTAATAAAGGGGAAGTTTCACTGTACAAAAGTAGGTGACAAGCAAGAAAATACATGTGCTTCCGGAAATTATGAAGTGCAACAAGGCAAAACCAAAAAGCCAGAGTGTTTGCAAGAGGGCCCATAAAGTGAAAACAAACCACAAGACCTCCAATGCTGTAAGACAGCAATGCTACACAAGCAAGGGTAAGCATAGGGCTGTTTCTGGAAATTATTTTAACACAGCAGTCATGTTGTAAAACCTATTCTAACCAGTGCTAACAGAATCAGAACAGAATTGGTGCAAAGAGGAGAAATGTGGTGGGGTGATTTAAGGGAATTAACATAGCTAATAAGAAGCATGCAGAATAAATTAACTATGATAGCTAATTTATCTTCAATAAACACATTTATATGTAGGCTTACATGAGTGAATGGGACAAGCAGATTTTAACTCTCTGCAGGTAAATGTTCTCCAATTTGCATTCACACTGATTCTCATGCTGTTATATCTACATAAAATTATAAGGAGGATGAGGAGTCCTTTTCCTCAGCAGCACTACAGCAGGAAAGGAGGTTTGTCCAGTCACCAGAGATACTCACAAACTGTTGCTCAGCTTCACGGTGCTACCTCTTGCATCTGTGCATGAGAGATGGGAGCTCTCAGCTCCCCGAGGAAATCAATACCACCACACCACAGATTGTAGGCAGGAGATGCCAAGGTCCTTAAGACAGAGATAAGCATCTGAGGAGCTCTAAGGACAGGCATGAGAAAGTGGAAAGTGAATTTCCCTCCTTGTTTCATTCCTTAAGAATTCTGTGATCAGTGATATTTCATATTCTTTCCCTATTAAGGGACAAAAGCACAGACTTAGGGGCTGCAGTGTGCCCTCCTTGAAGCAGGCTCCACGTGCCCTAAACATGGTGCAGGAACCACAATAATCATCACAGACACCTCAAAATGCTTCTGTATGAAACAAAGGAAAATTATTTTTGATGACAACAGGCCTTTGCAGCCTTTCAAAGATGGTCTGGGGTTCAAAATGAATATTCTGCCATTATAGCGGATGAGCACTTGAGTCCACTTACTTCAGTATTCAAGATGCCATCTGCTGTCTTTGCTGGTATTTTTCTCCTCTCTCTCCCTTTGTAAGCAGTAATTCTGGTTAATGATATGCCATCTTATATCAGTGTCTATGGCAGACTATACCCTGTACACAGTGTGCTGTACATGAGCTGCAGGGTGCAATTCCACCTCAAAACAACCCCTGAGAGCACCACGTCCTGCAGCCAGCACTCAGCAGCACACACACAACCTGGTAGAGAGATGATTCAGTCTCTACCCACCAGAGGCAGGGACTGGCCCCAGATGACAACAAACTAAAAAGGCAGAGCACTACCCAGAGACACCATAATGACTTAGATACCTCTTGTGGATTTACACAGGCCTGGGCAGGTGTGAAGGTGCTGCAGATCTCAAAGGGCTAACCTGTGCCTGCTCCCCAGAAGACAGCTCTGTTTCACAGCTGAAAAGCACACATGGGCTGTTGGGAATCACCAGCTTAAGCATGGAAGTCTGGTCCAATAAATGGTTCATGAACAGCACATCACGCTCATGAGAAGTCACTGCAGCTACATGATTTCTCTGCTGTACCATTTAGGATCATCCTCCCTGCACAGTTAATAATTTACTGTCCCCTTTTAAAAGAGGTCTTCCTATAGTACAGAACACATGGAAAATCATCATGACTGACAAAAATCTAGCTTGTGGAAGAGTTCTTCTGCTTTCTGACCATGAATAAGTTATGCCCGTTCACGGGAACTTAGTGTAACTACAATATTTAGCTGCCATACTATTCAGTATCATCTTGCCTGCACAGTAAATAATTTATCTGTTTATTTCCACAGGGGATGTCCTATGAGAGAACTTGAATGGCAGCTGATTGCATGCAGAGTATGTATAGCCCCAGAAAGGATTTGCAGCAGCCATGTGACAGGAATCCTGGCTACTGCTGCTGCTGTGCAACAGCTGGGAAGGGAACACAGTGCCTACTGATGAGCTTTCTTTAGGGGAACATCCATAACTAGATGTGTGCTGGGATAGTACACCGGATTCCTTCAGCAACTCAGTAGCTTCATAGCTCTCCTTGATGCTTCAGGTGAGCCTGCTAAGGAGGGACTAACAGGTCCTCACTAAAGGTATTGAGTTTGGTCATACCATATCCATCTTTCAAAGTCACCCTGAGGCATCTCCAGGGAACTTTAAAAAGTCATTCAGATGTCTCTGTGGTATTGGATTGATTTTTTTTTTCTCCTTAAATTAGGTCAGATTCACTGCTGTTTCACCAGGAATATCCTCAAACCTTCTGGGTACTTGGGGTTTCCAACTCCCAGTCCCCACTGTGCCCCTTTGTGTATGAGCCTAAACAAGGAACAACTGTCTCTTACATGATTATATTTCCTCACTCATCAAGGAGGCTGCGAGACTGAGCTAATATTTTTAAAGTACTTTGAATGAAAGATTTGTCTGCTACTCCTTTTCCATTTGACTGATGATGCGTTTTTGCTGTGTGTCTGTCACCACACCGTGCTGGCTTTCGCTGAGATGTGTTTTATTCCAAGAAGTCCTCCTGAAAGCAGTGGGTGGGTTCATATCCAAAACTGGCTGCCCCAAAGGATCAGGTCCCAGCTGCACACTTTATGCCTTAAGCCCTCCTGAAAGCAGTGCATGGGCTAATGTGCTTCTCAGAATAATTAAGGGGAGTAGATTCTGTTGTTAGATGAGCAAATTAATCTGATTTATAAACTTTATACATCTCTATTGCTTATAGGGCATCACACAAAAATGCACTGTTGAATTAACAAGTTATTAATGTGCTCCAAATGAGGATTTGTCACCAATGTAATGCAAGTGTCTTTTGAACTTCTCCAGGAACTCACAACATTCAGCACTTCGCAAAGCTTCTGAGTGTACTGCGTTTGTTTTTAAACATTAATTTGGACTGTGACTTCAACCAGATCTACTTTCTTATCACAGCAATTATTCGATTCAACATAATTCAATTAAACTACAACTGTTTATGCCAGTGTAATTAGGAGGAGAATTTAGCCTGATAGGATACATGACTTTAAAAGTTAGTGGTTAGACTGCATGGTAAAATACAGTTACATGATGAGTTACAGGTAGCATTGCTTTCCTACTCTGCCAGTCTTACCAACTCAGAACAAACAGCAAAGGCAAAAAAATACAATTGTTTGGAGACTTCAGAATTCCTTATTGACCTCCATAATCAGCAAAAATGGATTTTATACTGGAATGGAAAGTAATGGTCCTGCCAAGTTTATTTTATTGACGCTCTACACTTTTACACAGTATGTGGGTCCCCACTGGCCTGGAAAATTCTGGTGGCTTTTTATTGAAAGTAGACTCAGTTTGTATTAAATCTACAGAGACATTTGCCACTGCATGCACTTTTGAAGACATTTTGGTGACTATATTATTAGTTTCAGAATTGCATCATGAAAGTTTTGCCTTAGAATGAGATGAATTACACTCAGGATAATTAAAGCTGTGCAGTTTGCAAATAGCACAAGTTTCTTTTGTTTCCTTGAGCAATAAATTGCTCCTGAAACCTGGGCACAAGTCTGCCCAGAGGTGGTAATCAAAATGTATACAGTGCAAAAGTCATGGCCAGAGTGCCACAGGATGGAAATTTTATTTCTAGATGAAGGTAAAACAGAAAAATAAGAAGTAGAGAACAGTGAAGAGAAGCATCTTTTGGTTTTGATGCTTGTCTGGTCAGGTAATATGAAATGTTTGTTCCACCTGAATATTAAGCTTTCATTTCTTATCAGATCTTTCCTTGCCTTTCATTTGAACACTTCCCTAAGAGAATGATAATAATTCATTTTATTTGTATAGTCTCAGTCCATAACCCTCCTTACATATATTTTCCCAAGGAATCAAATCCAGACTAAATATGGAGACAACTTTGTTTATGCACAACTGTGAGGGTTTTTTCTGACCCTAGTTTTACAGGAAGTCTACTGTCAAGGGAAAAGGGGTTCCATATGCTATGAATGCTGGAATATATTTGTGCAGATTATAATGGTGACATGCTATTAATTGTGGCATCAATTTTTCACATCAAAGGTAGGTGAGCAGAGATGAACATTTGTTATTGGGTAGTAGAATTATAATCTTAAATCCAAAGAGGCAAAAAGGGAGTCTGCATCACAAAAATCTTACAGCCTGATAAACACAATGGACACAAGAAAAAAGGATTACTTTATATGGGGAACTGATCTCAGAGAACTTGCACATTCCACAGGGCCAAGATTCACAGTGCCCCAGATCCAGTTCAGTGTATCAGCCAAGTCTCTCTCTTTGGTGTGGTCTACAGAGCAGCACTGCATATGAGTTTAAGATAATACAATTTATACTTTTGAGGCAGTAAACAATTCTTTTCACAGATTCACCTCTGAAAGAAAAATTAAATAATTTATCCTTGGAATTACTCCTTTCCAACACAACGTTAAAAAGAAATATTGACACTGATACCGAGGTTTACCCCAGTTTCCCTAATGCTTTGGCAAGCTTTTCCTGTGAGACTCTCAATTCTCCTGCTTTGTCCTCTTCCTGGAGAACTTACTCAAATAACTTGGGGCAGAAACAGAAACAAAAAAAGCCACAAAGTGTAAATGCTGCTCCACAAACCAGCTGTCTGTTCTAACTGCACAGCTCTGAAAAACCACTCCAATACCTGCTTAGAGTTATCTCCAAAACCTGAGCTGAGAAAGAAACAGGCTCTTGTCCAACACATTTCCCATTCACAGCATTTCACAAGTATTAGCTAAACAACCCTTGTAATGTGCCCACAAGGCAAGTAATAGATGGTCTTTGTAGACAGAGGTAGGAGACAGAATCTGTCTGACTTGCCAGTGGCCACTAGGAAGACAAGCTGCAAACCCCAACAAAACCTCTGAATTTCCCAGCTCCATTCACCAGGAGCCCCTTATTTATTTATTTACGCTCACAAAAAAGACTCACATCTCTTTTGTGGGTCAACAGGAGTTAAGGTGGGGCAATCAGCACAGAGAGACCATCTCTCACCCTTCCTTTGGTAGCACAACTGCCACCAGAACATCCCTGTCCCGGCCGTGCAGGCCCTTGCAGCAGCACAGGCACACAGACCCGGCGAGGGGTCACCCCAGGGCTCAGCGCAGGGTGAGCACACGCCGTGGTGGCAGCAGTGACACAGGGCAGAGGGATGTGTGAATCCATCCTTTGCAATATTTCCTGTGTGTTTATTTTAGCCCTGAATTACGCACAGCCTGCATCACAGCCCACATGCCTTTGGGAGCCAGAGGTCGGGTTAAGCAGCTGAATTTGTAGGTGAATTGTGATAGTCTTTGGAGAAGCAATTATTCTGCACTGGCAGACACCAATTTTAAATTATGAGAGTTGAAATTATGGTACAATTCATATTATGTTTCTGGCAGTTCCACACTGTCTCATTGAGTAACTTAAATTTACAGAGAAGACAAAAATAAAAGGTGACAAAGACTGCACATTTCCCCTCAAAATATAAATTATTCAGTAATACTAAAAACACAGGAGCAGCAGTCAGGGCTCCTGCAATTCTATGGCATTCTAGTACTTGGCAGTTTCTGTTGAATTCAAAAAGAGATTAAAAAGTCTTCCTACCAGTAAGGGGCTTTTTTTGTTTCATTTTGCTTTGGGTTTTTGTGAGACGGTCATTGCTTTAAAAAAAAAGGTGATACAACAGTCAAGCAAATGTGAAAAGCTAACAGCAAAAATAACAGGCATTGGCAGAGAGTACATTAAGGATGAAAAAAATCAATTTTTTTTGTCTTACAACAGTGGATCTGGAAACACTAATAATAGGTGCCTCTTTTCTCTCTGAAATGACTTTCCCTTTTTTGCACATGATCTGATACAGGATTTGTCTAGCTGCAATATCTAGATGCAAATCAAGTGAGAAAAGGAACCTTTGTCTGCTACTTTAAAAGCAGGAATTCTGACTGGAGAAGGGATGATTAAAATGCTGTGTGTGGCAACGGGCAGACGAGTGACTGTCTCCCTGACAACAACGACAATGCTCATATGAATAAAATCCCCTGTTTACATAAAAGTTTGGAGGTTTAGGTCCTAGAAATGTCAAAAGCAGCTGAGCCTGGCATATCATTGAGTATTGTTATTGATTTCTTAATTATCAGGCATGAAACATGTTGATATTCAGATTATTCTATTTTAGTTGTTTCCTCTTTTTCTGTTGCTATCTCAGAAAAAAAAGTAACATTTCTAGAACTGTGGCTTCAACAGCCTCATTTTTCCCAGTATGTGCTCTTAAATTCAAAGTCTGATACATTTATTGCTTTACAATTTCTTAACTGATTCATTACATTAAGGAAGAACATTATTTGGTTTTCTTTATCGCCACAAGGCATGTTTATATCAATTAATTGCATTAGATGTTCACATAATTACCCCTCATTCTGGAAAAAACATACACTGTTAATGTTGTGTAACTCTGGGCAAATGATGCCATTAGACCCGTTGGAAGAACTCTGACAGGAAAGGTGCTTAATTTCTGCAAAATGTGGGTGAAGGCTTCAGAGCCAATTGCTTTTTTCAAACTTTAAATCAAGCAGCATGCATCCATAGCTTCATTATGGCTGAGAAAGTATCTGCTGCTGAGCTGTAATCAATAGATAAGCACTAATTCCCTGAGCTAAAATATATCTATTCGGATTAAATGCAACCCAGAGGCTTCCCAGGCTGCATGGCCTCAGAGTCTTACACCTGCTGAGCATGGTCTGACATGTCGGGGGGAGTGCAGGGGAGGCCCCATTGCAGTGGGCAATTATTCAGCAGAGAGCGTGTGGGGCTGAGCAGCTCGAGCCAGGGTCCTGCTAAGCCCCAGATGTCGAGTTCTGATGAGCTATGATGTCAAACAGCAGCTGGAGCAAGGTCTCCACTTCTTCCAAAACTATCCTAACCACTGTGGAGACTCAGGCTGTCCTTACAGCTTGGCTCTTATCTCCCAGTTGTTCTTATACAAGGCAGGAGTGTAATGTACTAACCATTTTCCCCCTGTAGGTCTCCTCATATGCTGTGCTGAGACTCACCAAGCACAGACAGAGGGACTGCCTCTTAATCCCACCACCGTTCCTGCTCCCATCCCTACCCGTGCCAACCTAATTGCAGCGGGAAAGAAGCACGACACCCGGCTCACAGAGGGAAACGAGCCGAAGATCTTAGAGTGCCGTGGAGTTCTAATTGCGTTTTCACCAGCCTTGCTTTTAGGAACATGCCCCTGGCAATACAAGGAGCTGCCGGGCTGGAGCAGCTGCCCGAGCAGCAGCTGAGTGCTGCTGGCACAGCACACACCCCCAGGCTGCTCCCAGCACTGCCGAGAGCCCAGCAGCCTCCGACAGCACAGGACAGGGCACCTCGGGCACCGCGCTGAGCCCGGGACGGCGTCGAGATGTGCAGAAGGGCACAGAAA
Source organism: Manacus vitellinus (assembly GCF_001715985.3). Classification (NCBI taxonomy): domain Eukaryota; kingdom Metazoa; phylum Chordata; class Aves; order Passeriformes; family Pipridae; genus Manacus; species Manacus vitellinus. The sequence goes on from NW_021940818.1 coordinate 1,243,309, forward strand.
AAGGGCGTCATCTCTGCCTAGGCATGAGGGTTGTAAACTAGGCTTCCTTAACTTACACTAAGTTACCTCCATCTTTTTTCTTGCTTTTTTACAAATCCCAGGTCAGCAAACTGTTCCCAGAGCCGGCATCTTCCTCACAAAATCGCACATCCCTTTCTCCCACCCACAGCAGCGTTTGTCACAGCCGCACAAACACGTGTGCTGGGGCAGAAATGGGCTGGGCCGAGGCTGCATTCGGAAGTGCCACCAAAACCCCTGAGACAGAAGATCACCCAAGGGGGCAGGTTGGCACAGCAGTGTTGGGGGATGTGGGGCAGCTGCTGCCGTGCCTTTACAGAAAAGTTCCTGCAGTGACTGGCGACAAATGAGAAGGAAATTATTCATATGGCATCGATTGTCATTTTAATGGGCTACTTATCACTCCTGTGGCTATAGTAGCGCTCAGGTGCATAATTGTTCTGAGCACTGTACTAACACAGGGAAAGGTGACTCCCTGCATGCTAATTGTCCTTTGCAAATTATGGTGTATTTTCATGTAGTCATAGGGTGGGGAGAAAAACACCTCTATAAATGCACTGCTCAATTTTCAGATACAGCTTTGATAGCAAAAGAAAAGTAAATAGTAGCGTGGTCCCTGGCAACCTGAAAATAATCATTGGAGAGGTTTACTTTGAATATTTACTTCCACAGTATCTATTCAGAAAACACTAGTTTAATTTCTAGGGGATGACTGGTAGATAGCAAGCCAAATGGTTTTCTTTCCTTTGTTATGGAAAGGTACTTCAATTTAAAAAGAACTTGAAGTAAGAATAGTAAAATCATACTCAAAGTTAAAGTAAATGAAGTTCAATTTTGAACACTTTGTTAAAAACAACAGTAATATGTATTAATTGAATAAAACGAAGTCAAAATTTACAGTAGTATAAAAGACAGTAGTATCAAAAGAAACTATAGCATATGCTTGCTTATGTAGCTGGTTTTCAGTTGATTTTAGAATAACTACTACTGCTTTTCAACCTGTGCTTAACTGGGCTTTACACTGAGGCTCTGGCAATCTTTAGTCTCACTTGCTACAGGAGTATCTTTCCCAAAAATCTGGAAATGGGGACCATGATGTTTTCAACATTTGTCTCTCCTACCTTTGGACTACAACTTGCAGCATCACTTCTAGTCCTTCCTAATCAGGAAACAGGGGGCTCATCTCATTGGGATGAACAGCCAAGATACAGTCAAAGCAAATGCTTCAGACTCGGATTCTTTTTGCTATAAAGCAAATGCTTTAGAGTCAGATTTTTTTTTGCTGTAAAGCATTTATGAAGTAATTCTGAAGGCTGAATTAATTCATGACAACCATCTGACCACAGATAATTCAAAATAAACAGGGAAAAAACCAGCCTAATGGTTGTTTACTGTGCATTGTTTGCCAGGTTGCGGGCACAGTGGCAGCAACCCTTCCACGTTTGCCAGCTCTGAGCACTTTGTCAAACGCAGCCAGGGCTGCAAAGTCGACAGGGAGGGATGTTCTACTGCCTAATTCACAGCGAAGGGCTACAGCAAGTACAGCCATGGAAGTTTTCCCACATATTTCAAAGAGTGGCAGGGTTGTTATTCAGTGTGAACCGTGGCACAACCAAGGGCTGTACTGCTGCAGACCTAATCTATTAAGTAGATTGGTCCCTTGAGCATCAAAGCTTCTTCAATAAGCAATGAATGTTTTTCAAACACACAAGAGCTGCTGCACCTACCATTCAATAAAAGGAAAAAAAAAAGGCTTCAAGCTTTCCTAAACAAAGAACGGCCACTGAGTTTTGTCCCACTATACCCTTTGTTATACAGCTGATAAACATTTCTTTGAAAATTCCTTATTTACCCACGCTAATATTTTTTTGGTGAAGGTTCGAAATTGTGATTTTATTTCCATTTTCCATTCATGGCTACTGTACAACTAATTTTCTTTAAAATGGCTTTTTATTTGAACCAAAATAGTTTTCCATGGTGTTTCTTTCCCTGATTCATCTCATTGAAAGTGATAGCAGAGCCTTTTGCCCTTTCCAAGTTGAACAAATAAAGCCCTCCTGGTTTTATCCCATAGGATACTCCCCACATGTCAGTCTTCACCTCATACCTAATCCTGTTTCACATCCTCTCTCATGTATACACAGGCATAAACCCAAGATGTGTAGAAGTGGGGAAATGATTGTCATGATAACACAGTAAAGATTTTCTTTGAAACAAACGTTGCATAGGCTATTATTGTACTGCACACCTATCTCAACCATATTTTGTAAAATTGAACTATTTTTGCACCTACATTTTGTAATTTATGCTAGGTGTTTTGTGTCTAGTTGTGCTAGTGTCTAGTGAGACCTCTAGAGAGGCAAACATTCCATTTATTTTGATGCATTCAGCTGGCGTTTTGCTATAAGACCAAACATGGTATTTTAAAAATGTTTTATTTTTCTAGGGAGGGATTTTCTCAGTCTGTTTGTCTTACTATTAGATGCAGGTTTTAAGCATTTGTAAAACACCATCTTTCTTTTTTTTTTTTTTTTTTTTTGAGCAAAAGAGCAAATGTCACTTCAGGGAATTAAACATTTCTATTAGAGGCTATGAAGACACCATAACCAAAAATTTTGACTGGATCTACTTCTCTCTACATTCCTTTGCGTTTCTTATGAGCAGCATATTCAGATACAGTCCCTCTTTCCAGGAGATAAGAAGAATGACAGTGAAATACTGAGAGTGGGAGATCATCCTCTCATTATCAGTAATATTCAATTTCAACACCCTTGGTTAAAACTGCTCTTTTCAAAACAAGTTTTTGTCGAGTGACAATGAATTGCTTTATTTCCTCTTCTCCAGTGAAGAACAGGCCTGTGTTAATTTATCTGGGATAAACATGCATACAGCCCACATTCTGCTCTGATCCTGTTGTTTACAGTTGCTGGCCCTGTCTGGTGTGCTGTCGATGTGGCCTGTTGCAGATGTATGGAGTGTCAGAAAGGACTGGCAGAGTGAAGCAGCCATCGCTCTTTGTCTCCCAGCTATTTTCATTAGGTCTTATTCATGTGCCCCTGAGAGCGAGAGAGTCAAAGTCATCTGCCCGCTGGTTATTATGCTGCTGCACAAAGGGGTCCTTCAGCCCAGAGCAGGAGACTGAAAACAAGACTGATGATAAATTATTGTGACCCATCCTACTCCTATTTACTATCACTGCAGCTGTCTGGAGCTGAAGTTAACACCCACATCTGCACATAACCAGGGTGTTTTTACACCCAAAACCAGAACAAAACCTCCATGCATGGAGACCATGTATCAAGTAATTCAAGCAAGTCTGAAGCTATCTCATGTAGCTTTTTCAAGTATTGAAAATTTCCTTCAATCACATTGAATTATTACGAAATGCTCACTGCAATTTCTCTCCTCTGACTGGTATCACAAAGCTGAACATATCATTTGGCTCAAGTTTTAACATTAACAGAAGCTTATGCCAGAACAGGTACCAAGAACTACTTCAGCTAACTGTAATCAATGAGAAGACACTGCTAATCAGCATGTATCATGTCTCATGGACTCTTCCTGTATGCCACAAACCCCCAAAATTACTGCACCAGTAAATGCACAACATTTCCTGTGGTCTGGAATATAAATATATTCACCTTCAGGGGGCTACTGGGAACAACAGGGCACAGCAGCTTCCTGGCTAACTGCAAATGAATCAGCAATTACTAATATTTGTTAAAAACCAAATATACAACACCTATCAAATGGAAATGAAATCTCTCTGCTGTTACTGGAGCAGCTATCACTGAGTTACTGGTTGTATATTAGAAACTACATTGACTTTCAAAGCCATATTTGCTTCTGATATATGACTTTCCTGTCTGACATGATTTGAAATGTTTTATCACATGCAAATCCCTACACCAAGGAAGATGAAATCAAATATGCAGTACAGTGTCAGTGATAACTATCCAAGCAGCAATACACAGAAAAGCATTAGGAGTCATCCTGAAGTTTGCAAAGCAATGCTGATGAGCAGGAGGCAGATTTCCTGGGCTGCATTAATAAGACAGGTGATTACCTTTTTCTTCAACATTGGTAAGGCCTCAGCTGGAATAATGAGTATAGTCCAGGCCCTGACACTCATTTTTTTTCTCTGAAGGTTGAGGGAATCTTTGTGGAAGGTTTTAAGAAGAGGTTACACAAATATTTCTCAGAGGTGAAGTAGATGAACTGCATCTTGTCTGAAGCTGGACTGAAGACTTCTCAGGTGTTCCCTCTCAGTCCTATATAACACTGTTTACATCTGTGAATGTCAAGGTTAGCGTTGCTGGTTAAAAATAAACCAAATATAATTGTTAGAAACAATGCCAAAATTCAACCTCATACTGGTATCAGTGACTGCTGCATTAAGCCTTTCCCAAACACTTGTATTTAACAACTGTTTATAAATTACCCACGCACGCTTAAACGTACTTAGATTTTAAGATCAAAAAAACCATCTCCTCATTACCAACTCCATCTAACGATGCAGATATTTTTCCAGAACTTAATTATGAGAAAACAGCCACATCCTTCCTGGAAACAAAGGCAAAGCACAAACATCTTGCTCATCCCACCGGTGTTCTGCACGAAGGGCCCTTTTCTTTGGAGCTAATTGCAAAGCAGCGGTTTTGGCAGAGCTGGACGCTCTCTCCGCCCTGGGAGGGAACGATTTCTACAGGAGCTCACGCGCCAGCACAGGCAGAGATGGGGCTGACAGCTCTGCGTCCCAGGGAGCTCCTGACCCCTCGGAAGCGGGGCTGCCGACGGCCCCCTGTGTCCCAGGAGAGGCGTGAGCTGCCCCAGCTCGGCCTGCTCCGCTCGCACGGCAGCGCCGAGCAGGAACCGGGCTGAGAGCGCCTCTGCCGAACACACACCGACAGCGGGGCGGCTGCGAGGCTGAACAGGATTCATTGCCTGCCTTCGGGATTTCGCAGACACAGCTCCAGCTTCCAGCCAGGGCGATACAAATGCAAACCCAGCCCTGATGTTGTCTAAATGCACCCTCCCTGCAGGCACCTCAGCCTGATTCAATTAACAGGTATAGGACACATTGAGTCTAATTCCCTTCTGGAGATCTATCACCCAGCGCCTCATAAACAAGCTCCCCGTTAAAGTGGCATTGTCAGCCCACACACGCAGTTAGACCTGGAGTTACCGCCCATGAGCGCTAGGGAGTAATTTATTTTCCACATCTACATGTGGGTTTCAGGCTATCAGGTGCCAAACCCAAAGCAGCAGAAGGTCTAAGCAGTTACTCAAACCTGTTAATAGGAAATAATGTCAGCGAGCAGTTTACTAATTGCCTACAGAGGGAGGGAGCAGTCTAAGAAATGTTACAGCCTAAGTAACTTGCCTTTGGGAACTCTAGCTCTCTTCACCTGTCAGCTTTTCCCTGGTGCAACAACTTCAAACAGAAAATTAAACACACAGGAGGGAGAAAAGCACATCTGGATTGAAACTGCAGTTTACTCCTGGAAAGCAAGTCCGAGTGTGCCTTCCTGGGACACAGCTTCTTGAGTGTTTCTCCTGCTGCAGGAAGGACCCATACCCATAGCCATCAAGAGGCAGCAGGACAATAGGTTTGATCGCAGGAGCAAAGTGGTATCAGCCACAGGACAAGAGGAATGAATCCTACAAGGCAGTATGAATCAGGACCCATTAACACCCAGCCTGAAAAAAGTACACAGTGTGCCCAGCAGCTGGGCTGGCTTGGAGGAAAGGTGGCTCATCCTTGCCCTCATGGCAGCCCCAACAGGGTTCCAGTTTCTCAGCAGTGAGGCTGCAGAGAGCTCAGCCTCCCTGCAACTGTGCAGTGTGTGCCCACAGTGTCCACAGAGGTGCTCCTTGCAGGAGATGATGTATCCCCAAGTCCCTTAGACCAGGAGCCAAAACAAACTTTCTGTATAATTTCTGAGATTTCTTCCTCCCCCCAGTGTCCTCCAAACAAACCAGAGAGATTCCTCTGCTAGTGCTGGCTGCCCTGCTTCCAGGGCTGTGGGCAGGGTGCTCATTTCACAGGGGAGCTTCCACAGAGGTCTAAGGTCTCCAGCTACAAAATTATTAAATTCTACAGGAAGGAAAAAGCTGAGTGGGAGAGTTGTTATCCCAGATTTATCAGAGGTGAGGTTTGAAATAAAAGGAAACTTTTGGATAAAGCAAAATATGTAACTGGCTCCTAGGAGGTCAGAGTACACAGTATGCAGTGACCAGGTGGAAAGGGCTCCACTGATTCTCTTGCATTTACTGCTCAGGTTCTGAAATCCTAAAACGGCCTTAGTGGGGCTTTCCTTCAACTGATGACCATCCTGCCTACACTACAAAGCAAATTCTACCTTCTTTACCAGTACCCAATGCCCATTTGCCAGGGAAGAGCCTCTCTTTCCTCCTCTCTCCTGCAAAGAGCTTAGGCATTGGTGGGGGCACCTGTCTCCACCTCAATGCCCTGGGGAAGTGTCCCTTCGTCTGAAACCCAGATGCAGAGAATGTGAGATGTGGCAGATGAAGCCTGCAGGAAGGAAAAGGCTTGGGGAGATGAAGGTTTTACAGCACAACTTGTGCTTAGAAAAGTTTTGCACCCTAGATACATTTCTGGCCTTTCCTTCCACCAGTCCTCAGGGGAGGGCTGGCCAAGGCCAGGAAATGAGATTTATCAGCTCTCAGTTCCTTCTCCACAGAAGTCAAGGATGTTTCATGGACATGCTGAATACAGACACATGCAGAATTACAGGCTACTGATCTAAATAACTCTCCATCCTGAAAATCAAATCAAACTTTCGTTATCTGCCAGGAAAAGATGAAAGCCAGCAAGGCTTTTCAAATGCTATGTCCAAGGAGATGGGAGATTTTTGTTAGAGCACAGCACACATTACCACAGCCCTTCTAGTGCCCACTGAGTTGAAGTGGCCTGAGATATTCTGTGCTCAGCATGAGAGTTTTCTGTTTACAAAGAACCCATCATCCTGCATTTTCTATATAAAAGCAATGAAGAGCACAAATTCCGGTTCTTCACACCAATTTTTTGGACCTGCAGCTGCTTTGACACTGTTGCCAGAAGGTGTTATTCACAGTCATCTCAGACTCCCCCAAAAAATGAGCCTAAACCTCACAAATGAATACTGCTGCTTTGATGCTCTGCACCTTTCAAGGTGTTTCCCAGAGATCCTCGGTGAAGTAGCAAAAAGGGGAATCTTACAGTTAATACATCCCTCATGAAGTGTGACCCAGGTCACAGCTTTGAGGAGCTGTTAGGATGATCGTTTGCAGCAATCAAGCTCAGTGGAGGCTTTCGTGTTCAGCACACACTGCATCATCTCCAGGGAGTTTCCTTTACAACACTTATAAACGAGAAAACAAGATAACTTCAGACTGCACAGCTGCAGGGTACAGGAGGAAAGCAATAAAATAACACAGAATTAATCCATTCATTCAAAGGCCACTGAGCTGTAGTGCATGGATTTAATGAGGTTGGACTCCAAATGGCTAACAAGTTAAAATATAATGTTATTACCCCTTCACACCCCACACCCAGCCCCCTCTGCTAATCTCCCAGGAACTGTAGCTGGCAAGGCTTCCCACATTTATGTAGGTCAGCACCTACTCTAAAATTCATGTGTTTTAGTGAAAATAGAAGGCAGGCACTGGAGACATGCTCCCTGACCCCAGCTCTACAGAGCCACATAGTTGGAGATTGTTGGTTTTTTTCCTGGCACTCTGCATTTTGCCTCTCTCAAGGCTGTAGTGCAGCCACACCACACAGGTCAGGCTAATGCTCATCCTCAAAGCTGTGCATGGACCCTTATTGCCACCCTGGAATACCTTATGGCTATTGGGATGAACTGGGAACTCACAGTTTAGACATGTGCACTGCTCATATAATTATATAACTAAAATTAGGGGAAAAGAGTAATACAGCCTATTTTGCTAAGGCTCTGATACACTGTAAGGTTTTCAGTTACTGGGAGAATATTGGAGTAAATTTTTAGGTGGTAACATCCTATTACTGACACAAGCCCCTGGCTGCAGGCTGTGGTGAACATTGCCCCTGGCCAAGCACACAGCAGCCACTGGGCACCTACAGAGCCAGCACCACCTCAGATCCAGCCATCCCTCCCCACCCTCATCCTCACCTGCCTGGGCACGAAACTTCTGCTTCCACAAAAAAACCCCAAATGTGTTCTCCCTCCTTGAGGAAGGCGAGGATCACAATGGATACAAATGAGGGATAATACAGCACTTGGAGCACAAGACACTCCCACAGTCTGTTCTGCCTAGGATAAGAACCCAAGTAGGATGGAAGTGTGGGGAAAAAACTGATTTTTTGCAGAAAGTATTTGCTAATGTCACACTTCAAATCACAGATGCATGTCACAGGAACACCAAGGCTGTTGCATCAGGGTGGATATGGGGGGCTCTTCATCACATCCCTGCAGTGCTGAGTCAGAGCCCAGAGCCACCACGGTGCCTCGTGCGGTGCTGGCACCTGCTGCTCCTGAGCAACAGAGCTCCTGCAGCACTGCAGCAACATACGATGTTCTGGACAGGCTTCTGAGTAATCACAATTCCCCTGGGCTTTCAAATACATCATTCAGTCTTCATCTCTGTCTTGTACAGGCTTCTAGAGGTAGATGGATTTCAGATTGAGCACAGTGACTTTCACACAAACTGAAGTACCTGTAATCTGCTGACATGAAAACTGTTTATGTAAAACAGGTTATTCCATGCATACTTTGTTTATCTAGATAAGAACTGGTATTCTTATATATATCTATATATCTCATGACATGAAAATTTCCACTACTGGCAGTATGATTCTCTCTGTGTATATTGGTTTTAGTAGCAGGGAGAGTTACAGGAATTCAGTGAGAAGTTTCTGGAAGCTTCCCCCATGTCCAATAGGGCCAATGTCAGCCAACTCCAAGACACACCTGCCACTGGCCAAGGCTGAGCCCATCCATGATGACTGGTAGCATCACTGGGATAACAGATTTAAGAAGGAGAAAAAAACCTGTGCAACAGCAACTTCAGCCAGAAATAGGAGTGAGACTATGTGAGAGAAACAACCCCGCAGCACCAAGGTCAGTGGAGAAGGAGGGGCAGGAGGGGCTCCAGGTGCCAGAGCAGATTCCCCTGCAGCCTGTGGGGGCCCATGGGGGAAGAGACCTACCTGCAGCCCATGGAGGGCCCCTCACACTGAGTGCAGCACTCTGCCCCACACCATGCCCACGACAGGGACAGAGACAGCCCGTGCTCCCCGGGCAGCTCTCCAGCTGCCTCACACATCACCCTTGCCAGAGGAGCCTCCTAGACTCAGTGCTCATGCTTCTGGAAATCTGTAATGCCACCAAAGTCTCCCACCACAGCCTCTGCCACGGGTCAGGTGCTCACAGAGCTTTGGCACCAAGAACTGAGTCCTTGGGCTTGGCTGGATTTCCAGCACCAGGTAACATCCCACCATAGAAAGCACCTCACACACACAGACAGAAGAACTTGCTCCAAACTTTGTCACTCACTGGAACAAAACACCGCCTGGTCAGGAAGCACAGACTGTCTCAGGGAAACAAACCTCGTGTTGTTTATCCCAGATGTATCTTTGCAGTAATTTAACACTTCTATAATCTACTGACCTAAAAACCTGCTAAAGGGAAACAGTAAAAATAACCAGATCAATAAAAACTACATAAAATGTTTTCTCCATCAAGTGAGCAAAGCTGAATAAGCTTGTAAAGCTTGGAGCTGAAGGTAATTCAGATCTGGGTTTTGAAAATTATAGATTCCTCATTTTCATAAATTTAATTCTAGTTCAGCTGGCTGGGTTATTTCTGGTAGCATAGTTTGGATGTACCAGACTTTCAGTCCATGCACCCAAGACATCTTTACAATCTTAGCTGCACCTCAGCACAGTATGTTGCCTCAGCTCTGTGCTGGCAGCAGAAACAACTCATAACATAATGGCAGTCAGTCCCCCTCTGGTTGCTAAATATATTTTAACTCTACTGGAGATTTAAGAACTTTTTGGATCTTTCTTACAGAGGTTAACATTGGTTCAGTGCAGACTGCTGTGAAATATATATATATAAACACACAGAGAGGTAAATACACTCAGTGTAGGTGCATCTGACTCCATTAAAAAGATGTGCCCACTGGGCTGTGAATAGAAGAATTAATTCTGCACGAAAAGGCTCTTATTTGTGTGTTTTTGGTGACAAACCCTGTCAGATAGATAGGAAAGATATAATTAGCTGTCTGCTATTCCAACACCATCACGCCCATACCCCAAACAACCTTTCTCTTTACTCTCCCTGTGGCTTTCTCCCATCCCAGAAGTGCAATTGCTGCCACTGATGCAGCTTTACAAATCCCAAAAGCTACCCGACAAATTGGGGGTTACCCGGATGAAAGCAAGCAAAAAACTGCTTTAAAATCCATTGCACAACACGTCTGTGGTACAGACAGCACAGACCTGAGAGTGGTGCAGGGGCACCAGGCAGAGCACAAGGAGCTGCTCCTGTGCCCAGTGGGGACCCAGAGCACACAGGCCATGGCCAACCCAGTAAACTCCCCATGCCCAGGGACATTGCTGAGTGCCACATCTCTGCCATCAGCACCTCTAAATCATCAGGATTTTTAGTTTTATTTATTAAAAAACCAAACCAACCCAAACAAACCAAAACCCTCAAGAGTTTAGGTTGTCCCACCTGGGGTTTACCACAGTTTGTGTTTACATGCTACTGGGTACATTTTGGCAAGGCCTGTGAAACACAGAGAAAGGGGACTCAATGTTTAACTCAACTCTCACTTCCAGTGTGTGAGTATTAACAACAAGCAGTATTACTGCTGGGGGGATGTTTGTTTTTAAATGGAGCATGGTTTATATTTCCTGGCAGCAGGCACAATTTCTATTAAGCACTATATTTGCACCAAAATTAGAATAATTTACTCAAGAGCACACAGAGGTTTATCTTAAATCTACATCTCTTCTATGTTCTGTTCAGAAGGTGCATATTTATTCCAGTACTTCTGTGTAAATCTCTTTAAATGAGCCATTTCCAAGAAAGGCTAAAGTTTCATTTTGATATTGTCTGCAGGCTAATCCAAATAACAGAAATACCAGTCTTACTGTGGAAAGAAAGAGACAAGGGCTGGAGAGAGCAGCTGAACACACTTCATTTACAGAAAACAAAGATGGTCTTGTTTTGTACAGTATTGTACAGTGGTTAGTGCTATCTTCATCTTGAACCATTCATTCTCTTCTCTTCCTAGTGCTCGCTCTTCTTTAATATCTCCTCACATCTATTTCCATCTACACTCAGAAAAGCCCAGACTGAGACACAAGCAACTTTTAGCCTCCAGGTAATGCAACCAGCTGTTGTACAGTGCCTGACTGAGCAGTAAAGGCTCCTTTGTCCTCAAGGAGTTTGGTTTTGTTTTTAAAATATCTCATGTGCTAATGATAGATTAAAGGGATAACCATGGGCTTGTCAGCATGGGGTCATGTAATCCATTACCGAGTGACCGTGTCGCTCTGGGGAAAGCACTGCTTTCATGAAACAGGACTTTCATGAATTCTCCATTTCCTGAGACCCTTTGGGCTCATGGCTCTGCACAGTAGGACTGGGAGGTTTGCTCTCAGGATGACAGGAGGAAATTATCAAGCTGCTCCTTGGCAGCAGCAGAGCAGCACATCCAGCACCTTGTGGTTCTGTGAAGGGGAACTGGCCCTGCTGTCCCTAATCAGCAGGACAGAAAAGCTGCTTTTATAGCAAGACTCTTTCTTCTTTTGTACTTCTGCCCAAGCTGCTGCCAGCAGATACTGGCAGGGATTTCAATAGATGTTTTGAATCAGTGCTTGGCAAAGGCACAGGCAGGTTGAACCTGAACATCCTCTATGGAGCTGTACTGAGGTTTCAGCATATTCCTGGTCCAGCCCAGCCCAGACAGAGCTGTGCTTTCCTGGGCATGAGATAAGGGAGCCTGAGGAATAGGTAAACAGTGTATGTATTCCCTGCCCATTCCTGTCCTTATGGGAACCTCCTTGTGTCCCTTCCCTCACCCACCACTGTGTCCAGAGTTGCCTATGTTTATTTTGGCTCTGCATCTGTGCAGGTGCCCAGTGCTCACTGGACAATGAGGCTGAAACACAAACCAACAGCCTGTATTTCCCTTTCAGGCTGGCACTCGATTTTCCTCAGACCCTGAGGAGAGGCACTGCTTTGAAGCAGATTGCTCTGCCTTGGAGGAGCCAAGGCCAGGTTAATAACATAATTGCTGCAGTTGGAAAGTGTCACTGGCAGCTAGAAAAAGTGAGAAACTTCGCACCCTGAACACAGAGTTTTCTCCTGGGGAAGTCCCCATGGTGTGCTGCTCTCTGACGAAAGGAAATGTACCTTGAAATTTTGCTGGCTGTAGAAGGCAAGGGATGGGGACTGCATCTCAGTCCCAGCTCCTTCCTGTCCCAGAGGGAAACACCTCAGTTGCTTCACCCCACTGACACATACTACAGAGAGAGGGGTGCAGGTGTGAAGGTGAAAAATCCTTTTATATGGTTTCATGCATCAGCACTGGGATTTGTTGTGTTTTGATCACAGCAGTGCCACTTCCAGGATTTCAGGGCAGCCCCAGCACCCATTTTCCAGGATGAGGTGAAAGCATGCAGTGTAGCTTCCTTTTCCCATGCTGCCACAGGGCTACCCATGGCCCCATCAGACATAGCTATTTGTGGCTACAGGCAATGGTTTCAATTGAAGCAGTGATTGTGATGTACCCAGAGTCACAGCATGACTTGTGGCAGCAGCAATAGCATCACTGGGTGACAAAAGAGTGGTCAGTCCTTCCTGGCAGCAGCTGCAGGGGCTGCACGTGAGCTGGAAGGAGACAAGAGGCTCCCTGCCCAAGTGCAAAACAGGAAAAAAAGAAAACAAGGACAGGAGGAAAGAAAACAAAATGGAAGATTGGGAAAAAAGCATCAGCAGCAGACTGCTAAACCAAATGGGTGGCTGCTTACATCCATGGGAATTTGTTATTCCCTAAAGCACTTAGGGAGTTCTTTCCCTAATGCAGCACATCAGGGGGCCAGATGAAAGTCACATGTAGCCAGAGCTCAGATGAGCAGCCCCCTAAGCCCAGGGGTGCAGCTCTGCACCCCACAGTGCAACAGGCTGTGCCAGTGGAGAGCTCACAGCTCCCTGTGGGAAAGGGCACCCAGCAGCACAGCCAGATGTGCCTGCCCACAGGGGCTGACCCTTCGGGAAGAGCTGCAAGACCAACTCCTTGGGAGCACTGGCATTACCTAAAATGTCATGAAACTGCCAACCCTCTAAAATCCCATTTTCCTTCAATAATTGTCTCGTTTCTTTTTCATGCAAAGTATAATCTGAAGTGATGGTTTGAAGCCTCAGTTTCTCCAACCACGGGTACACACATCTTAAAGAGCAATCACTGTCACCTGCTGTGCACCCCTCAGTGCTTAATAAGCCAAGTAAACACAAGATACGATGCCAAGTGCCACAGCCAGTCAGCTGATGGTGACCTGCCTTTTTTTCTCCATATATGAAGGCCAAGATTAATTCCTCACTTTCCTGGACATCCTCAGCCAGCTGCCTCCTCACCCTGTTCCTCCAGCCCATGCTGAGAATCAACCTGAGAGATTGGTGCCAGTGTTCAAATTCTTGCAAGCCAGAGCAAAATATTTTTCTTTATATTGTATTTTATATGTGGAATAAATGGCTTTTGTGGTTAATAAATGCTCCCATGATGTGCTGACATTTAACCATCCCTTCAAGCTCTTTAGTTTACATTTTTAGTTTGACATTATCCCTTGATTCTTTAAATGAATTGTGCGTTTTTGTACTAAACTGGGCAGTAAATCATACAGGCTCTTTACAATTGGTTCTACAAAATGGGCTTTCAGAACAGCCCAGGGAGAATACCACATTACCAAAAAAAAAAAAGGTAGGCAGTTCTATTACTGCCTGCAGTTTTGAGCTGTGTGCTTGCTGTCTATTTTCTTCTGTTACTCTGACTTCCAGACTTCGCCAGGGGCTCACATGCTTGGAGACTGAATTCCACATGCCCAGCCCTCCCTTCCTCCTGCCACCCACTACCAGTGCAAGCACACAGCTTCTCTGCCTCTGCTTCCCAAAGTGTGCACGGCAGGTATTTCCTCCTGCAGTTGGAGGGTGTGCAGCTGACTTCTGCCTGGGCTAAGCCAGAAGGGACAAACACGGGTGCAGGAGACATGGGCAGTGGCTGCAGCACTGTGCAAACCTGTACACAGCCCAGGAATTGCTGTGTCCAGCCTGGCACACCTGGAGCAACTTCGGCTCTTTCCAAGTACAGCTCAGTAGTTACCCAGGTGATGCAGGACAAATTAATTGAGCAGCACAAGTACTTTGATGATGCCATAACACTTGGTAGAGATAATTAATAAGCTTCTGTGCACAGAGAAGCTGCCGAAGCTTTGTATTCCCACTGCAAGAATCAAGTGGAGCAAGTTCTCAGTTTACAAACCACCTTCCACGGAACCTCCAAGGAAATTTCTGAGTTTAAGAGCAGGGTTAGGATGCAGCACAGCATGTTTAGCTGTCTGAGCAAGCTCCCTTGCCTTGACACCCCACAATCCTGTGCAGTGGGGGAACCAGGTACAAAAAGGATAACTATTTTGATCACAAAAGTAACGAAATCACAGGACGCAGAAAAACCTGCCAGAAAATCCCATGAGTAGCCAACCTGCAAGAGTTTAGGTTACCTGCCCAGTAGGGCAGGGAAAGAAATTCAAAGTACAAAGTCACTGTGGAATATTCAGAATATTCCCTCCCAAGAGCACTAACACACACCCTTTGGCAGGTGGAGAGTCATGAGGAGTTGGCAGATTTTGGAGACATGAAGATCTGACTGCTTCTCTGAGATGTGCCATGCAATGCCACTGTCCTGTCAGCCAGATTATAGAGCGTCCCTGTTCAGCCTGCAGCTGTGTGTATTACTGATGTAATTGAAAGCCAAGCCAGAAAGAAGATGAAAAAAAGAAGAAAAAAAGAGAGCAAGAGAGAGAAAACAACACATTTTCGTTTTGGCCTATGACACTTGGGACATTTTATATCAGAACAAGTGGGCATTTGTCTGGGGTTGGTCTGCATAGACACACCATCAGAGATGCATTTATTATTTATCCAAGCTCTGTGCCTACAGAAAGCAAAAGACTTATGTAAACCTCCAGTTGGGATTTCTAGATCCTCACTTAGACATTTTCTGTACCAGCTTCCCATAGAGACAGCCCACTCAATTAGAGAGAGAGAGAGCAAAAAGGATTCCTTCGTCAGAGAGTGGGTACCATTAACGCTTGACTTTGAGCTGCTCTTGTGTAGCTGAACTGCAGTTTTCCCCAAACTGGGGAAGAGCACTAAATACCTACTGCAGGAAGGTATTACCTCTGTCAGTGCAAAGCTGTCCAAGACCAAGCAGCTCAGTTCTCTGCTCTTAGTGGGAGAAGAAAAAATAAGTGATGCATCCATCCAACCAAGGCAGCTGCCCTGGCAAGGAAGGAAGACATAAAGGCTGCCCCAGGTGAGGAGGGGCATCCCCTTCCCTTCCTTTTCACTAGGAGGGGACAGCCAAAAGTCCTGCATCCAAAATGAATAGTGAAATTACGTAATGTCAACCTGACTGTTTGCATTTAGTTCCCTCACTCTTACATTTGGCACAATCATTCTGTACGACTGCTTGATATTGGATAATAATACCATGTAGTGATGCACCTTGGGCAGTTCTTGCAGCCTAAATATTGACTTTTCATTGGTAGTTACCCTGACAAGGCAGAGGCTGGTGAGATAAAGGAGCACGTTGATCACCCTCTGTAAGGTTAGTAAGGTTTGGAGAGCAGTAGAGTCTCAGAGCTTAGGAATGGTCATATGCAGCATCACAGTATTTTGGTACTGAGGTTTCTAAATGTTAATTTGCAGGAATTCAGCCATATCTCAGTAACTAAAAACCTTTTACTAATAGTGTTGGCTGTGAAAGAGTAGGTGGCCAAATGAAGCTCAAACTGTGTATCAAAGGTCAAAGAAGCAAATCATTTTTAATTGAATATGCAAATTGTATAAACTGCCTAGATGTCAAGAAGTTTGAAAGCAAAGATGTGAATTTGGTAAGTGATTTTAGAAATCAGATGAGATACATCTAACCTTTAATTAATTATTTGTAATTAGGGAGCTCTAAAAAGCAACAGGGGGACCACTCCCAACTGGTTTGGGAATTCCAGCTTAACCAAGAAGGAGATGGCAAGAAACTACAAATTTACACTTGCAGACTGAATATAATTTGGGCTTTGAAAGTACATTGCTGTTTACCACAAATCCAGCCATTTTCAGTTTTCAGATAGCTCCGAGCACTGCACTTCTGCATTCCAGCTGTTTATTATGTCATTTTACAATCCTTATGGTTCCTTCACTCTTTCTCACCACCCATGTAAAAGCCACACAAAACCAAAATCTGACAGACCACTCAGGGGAACAGTAAAACTGACTACACAGAGCGTGTTGTGAAATGCAATGAACTAAACAAATAGAAAAGCAGGTGGTATATTTTCTTAATTTGTTTCATCTACCTTGGGTGTTGCTTGGGAGGCATTAGGTAGGCATTTGCTAATAACTGTGTGTGTTTGCAGCAGATGGTTCTCCATTAAAAATGAGATTTCAGACAGAGAGCTCTGGGAAGATCTTGAAGGACTGAAGAAGCTGTCAGTCAGGTATTTCTGCCTCTCCAGAATTCAGTCTATCAAGCCAGCCTGCGTGAGCCATATTACCCAAAGGATAGGCAATTCTGTCCTCTCTCTGTCCTGCTGAGGTACTGATCCTTTACATGGAGCGTGGGGTCTGCAGCTTTCTTCTTTAACCACTGGTTGCAAAAGGATGGTGAGAAACAGCAGCAAAGCTCAGTGCCGGCTCCTGAGCTGGCCAATGACTGGCCATAAACAAATCAAAATAATAGACAAATAGGAGATTGACAAACAGCATAAAATACAAGCTAAGGCTGTAACCACAACATTTCTATTACAGTTCAATGCCCTGGGAAAGCTGGACTGTGATTATATCTCACCTCCTAGATTTCCCTATGCTAGCTCACAGATGAATTTTTAAAACTTAATTTTGATGCAGTATTTTTGAACCTCAGCTTCATCAGACATGAGGGGAACTGACAGACATCATCTGTCTCTGCACAAAAGGGCTCTTTGTGGTTTAGGATACAGAGTAACCCCAGCTTATCCGGAAAAAATAAGAGTGCAGAATGCTGCCCTGTGCACATCACCAAGTGTGAAAGATAGTTTGAAGGCAAGGAAGTGTTTTGCAGTGCCACCCCTGTGATGTGACTGGAAACAGCCTGGCTTGCTGGGATGCCAGAGCAGCACTCAGTTTGGCAGGCTGCTGCATAAGCCTTTGAGATCCTGCCTCCTCCTGCACTGCTACCTCCAGCACCACCACCAGCACCTCCACACACCACAGCCACCCCTCCAGCACAGCAGTCTGGGAGATCAAAGCATGTCGTTCATCTGTCTTTCAAGCCAAAGCACCTCTTGGTTTAAGGGACTTAGCAGTGAAACCTGCCATGGCATGTTTTTGTGTGTCAGGAGATGAAGACTCAATACGCTCTGGAAGATTTTCAATCATGAAATCAGGGCAGATGCCCTGGAGAAGATTTGCCTGTTCCCCCTATCACTGAAATGTCCCAGGAATATGCATTTTATCCCATTTGAAGTCAACTCACAGGTTGGGGTGGGGAGGGAAAGGGCCTGTTCCTGTGTGCATGCACATAAGTTCTCTGTTTCCTCATATTTAAGATGGAAATAGTCCTACTTGCATCCTGTATAAATCATTTTAAGATCTTTGGATAAAAATGCAAAAGCAGATGACTTAATGAAATAGCAAGATTATGTCCATTCCATGGCACAGAAAGACTGGCTGCTACCCAAGCACACACCACATGGCTACTCCTGCACCAGGATTTTCTCAGTTTGTGAAGAGCTTGGCCTAAGGTTTCCCCTATAGAAGCATATTTTCTATAAATCAAAAGGGAAAACTCCCACAAAACATCCATCACCAAGCACACTGTGGTGCATGACAGAGAACTCTTCCAGCCAAAGTCACAGACGTAAAGAACTAAAAAATGTCCTCAATTAGTCAGTGTGGAGTCCTGGTGCCAAATCTGGCTAAACATAAGATGGCTTCCTTAACAGCTAACCCAGATCACCCACGGGATGACTGTAACTGCACATCTACTTTCCTTAATACCTCTGGCTTCCAGACTCCAACCCAAAGACATTATTTCTCTAATAAAGAACTTGCAGAATAAGCACACAACTGCTGCAAAACATTTGGCTCTCTAGTTACTTGGTTGTGACATTTGAAAGGTCATAAACATTCATCCATATTTTTGGCTAAGCTAATTACAGTAGCTCCAAGTGCCAAAAAGATGCAGGTGTGCTTATTTAAACACATTCCCATAGCTTCTTTCTGAGCTGACATTGTTTTTGGGTAACTGAGCTTTCTCAAAAGCATCCATCAGCTGCGACAAGCCCCATCATGGTTGGTGTACTGAGGAGGAAACCTGGGCTCCATGCAGACCCTGTGCCCCACGGAGGCTGGCAGGGAGAGGTGGGAACAGAGAGGTGCATGGACTCGGTCACGGTAGGGCGAAGTTAACTTCTCATGGTACGGCTCATTTCCCTGCCTGCACGGGCAGAGGGGGTGCCTTTATAGCTGCTTTCACACTGCAATGGTTTAGATATCCTCCCCAAAATAGTACAGCAATACCTTTAGAGAAATAAAGCTGCTTTCCAAAGTTAAATTGTCTGTAGAAAGTCTGAAAAACTTTACATACCTAAGCAGAAAGCACATCTGCCCTGTAAGTAGCACTGCATAAAGTTGTTATTGAATTACTGTAACACTGAGTCAAAAGCACTGCATCAGGCTGCAATCCCGTCACACACCCTGCAGCAAGGAAAGTCATCCCTGTGACCTGCACTCCACTTTTTTTTTTTTTTTTTAATCTGCATCTTTAGGTAGTGTTACCACATCACCAATCACCTTGGGGACTTACAGCTTCCAGTAATCCAAAGTGGACTTTAACCCATCTCTTACAAGGAAAAGGGTTCATTATGTCCTAGAAGTTTTTATTTAAATCAAAATCATCTGATGTTTGGGAACTGATACTCACCAGGTTTGAGGCAAAGATCTTTAATAATCAACTTTGAAAAATTTGTGTGCCTACCAGATCATCTCAAGCTCATCCTCTGAATTACTCTGCCCTATAGCCACTGGTCTCCAACCTGCAGGACTGTCACACCCACTGTCACCACACAGCTGTCACTTCTGCCACTCTGCTCAGAAATGCTTTCATCATGAAAAAGCCAGTGGCCCAGCAGCAGCAAAGTACTGAAAGCAAGAGAAGGCCCTGAGCACGTGTAGTCTCGTATTTCTGCCTTGAACCTGATGTGAGTTCTCAGATGCCCAGATGGTTTCCTGGCCTCAGGAGCTCCCTGTTCAGAAATTTGTTGAAATATTTATGCCCACTCCCTGTTTCCCATGTGAAGATCTGGGATGCATGCAGGGCTTGGCAGTGAGGCAGGCACCCACTGACCCCACTCCACAGAAGCCTTTCAAAGGAGGGGACACCAGTAAAGGTCAGTTTTGCAGAGCACCTCCCCAAAAGCACATCAGGCCCCAGCACGGCTCAGCAGATCCTGACTCCTTGCAGAGGAGAGGGGCAAAGCCTTGAGTCATCCCCATGCACCTCTTGGAGATAACACGCTTGATATGCTTCATTACTATCAAAAGCTTCAGCCCAGCTGCCAGGATCCATTTTGCAACCCAAAAATGTAAATGCAATTTCCCCATCTAGTGGTCCAGCAGAGTAAAAAAAGCCACTTTTTCTCCTGCAGCTGATGGGGGAGTTGCATCTGGCAGAGACATGTCCCAGCTGAGTGCTCATCCATCCACAGCTCTGCCCATCCAACAGCAGACAAAAGCAGTGGAAGGTCAGAGATAAACCCTCTAGCAGGCTGCTAACCTGCTCGAAAAAGAAAAATGAAAAAAAAATAAAAGAGCAGACAAAGTAAACAAGCAAAGCTGCTTTGCGTGCTCCAAAGGGTGTATAAAGAAATGTATTCCTTAGGCTGATGCAGGACTAAGCCCAGTGCATTTTGAAACAATCAAGAAACTGGTCTGACAAAATACCAGTATTACCTTAGAAACTCTGACAAGCCATTAGCTGTGACAGCAACAAAACAGTTTCCTAGAGCTCAAATTCTCATTCACTGGGTACAGGTCTGACAGCCAGTGTTATTGGAGCAACACACAGAAATAATAAACCAAATCCCTTTGGTGAGGCAGCTTTCAGCTGCAGAGAATTACAGGTTTACATGGGCCTTTCATTGCCATGATTCTCCTCACTGTGACAGGATTTAAAGCAATTCAGGGTGATGGTGCAGCAGTGCCTGGCCTTTTTCTCCTCCTTCACTGCCAGCTGGATTTCTCAGAGGTTTCTGAGGAGTGAAGGATGGGGCAAGGGCAAAAGCAGCCCCCACCTAAGGTGCTGTGGGGGCAGCAGTACCCAGGTGCCATGAAGATAGAGGGTGGTAGAGGCCACCCTTTTGCTTCCCAACACATTCTCTTTGCAGCAGTGAAGGTGAGAGGCTGACTTTTGGCACTACTGGAGAAGCAGAAATACTCCTCAGCTCCACAGAGTGAGATCCCAGTCTGGGCTCCAGCTACTGCCCTTTTCCTGATGCCTGGTCCTCACAGCACTGAAACTAAACCTTGTGCTGGAGACATGCCATCCCTTTCCAGTCTAACCCCAAACCACACTCTATTCCCTTTGTCCTCCGCTTTGAGTAATTACCCAAACATGGTTTGAAATGAATACTCTGTGACATTAATGATTAAAGGTACTTATGGCCAAGAGAATTTAGTATCACAAGTAATACAACCAAACTCCCTTGATGAAAACCGGACTGAGTAGCCCAAACTGATCCCAGTGGTATGCAGGATTTCTGACTTGTTCAGTTTTCTTTTGGAAAGAGTAATCAGGAAGGTATTTTTGCTTGACCCATTATAATTCAGAAACTTCCTCCTCTCTGTCATTTTACATCAGCAGCAGAGAAATAATTTCTTATTTCCCACTTTGTTTTATGGATTTTCCGTAGAGAACATCCAGTGCATAAAAGAATGAGATACACCCACTTCTGTTATATCATAAAAATCCACTTCTTTAAACATATTTCAACTTATCTGTTCCATGCATTTTATATGTAGTGATTGGTCTATTCAAGAAAAAAAACAACAACGCATAGCTTTATAGAGAATGAGATATTCCCATAAAGATCAGATTTCATTTTAAGAGAGAAAGTCTAGCTAAACTCACAAGAGAAAAGAAAAAGAAATTGGCCAACTGGATCCTGTCTACTCAGAGCTTTTATTTGGGGCTTTTCTTGACCATTCACATTAATGTAACAGACAGCATTTCTGCATAACAGCCTTTGGTTCAAACTGGCCATAGCTGGGAAATAGTTTGATACCTCAACAAGCCATGCAAAATATTTTGCTGACAACTTTAACAAGGGAAAATCCCCTTGGGGTGATCTGGTCTGCACAGCCCAGGGAGAAAAGCTGCTTCTGGCCTGTGACTTCAGATGATTTTGGGCCTGGAGAATGTGAAACGCGCGTGAGACATCAGAGGTGGGGAGCAATGGGCATCAAAGGGAAAAAATTTCCCTGGCCAGCACATGCTCCCCTGAGCTGATCCTTATCCTCATGATCAGCTGTGCTCATTTCTCACAGGGAGGACTTGGAGAGAGAGAAAGGAAGCACTGCCAGATAGCTGAGGGGAAAAGCACAGCTAAAGCTACATCCATTTTGTTGTAGCTGTAAAGAGGACAAGACAAGCCTGTTCAGGTTTTATTGTTGTTGGAAGCAGCAGAGGTTGGGGACTTGGGGAGTGCAAGGATGTGGTGGTGAACTTCAAGTACAGGAAGCTAATGATGTTTTTTTTTTTTTTTAACAAAAAACAAAACCAAGTAAGAAAATTTAATTGCATAAACACCACAGAAGAGAAATTAGAGGAGGTCCATTCACATCCAAGGGAAACAGCACAGCAGGCTCAGCTGTGGAAAGCCCAAGGCCAGTCGAGGCAGCACCCAGACAAGCACAGGGAGCTGGGAGCCTCATCATTTGCCAATCTGGAAAGTGTTTTGAGAAAAGAGAATTTCCGTTCCATTCAGCTTTTAGAGACTCCCAGATTTTGTCTCTGAAAAATTCCCAGGATCCTCAATACTCATCATTTATCTTGCCAGTAGGAGGCAAAAGCTCTAGGAAGAGATATGCCCTGGTCACTGGTCTGACAGCCTGGATCACACCAGGTCGTTTGCACATTTTCAGCACAAGGCAGCTCTGAGTTCCTCCCAATGTGTTCTTGTTTCAGTGCTAACCATTAGGTGAAGTTTTGTGTGATGCTTTTCCGGAAAGCGCTGTCGAAGGGCCATCACCTTACGCCTCTGAAACCACCAGGATTCACTGCTTTCCCCTCAAGGAGGAGGCTTTCTTTCCTCCTTCCCCAAAGCAGATGAATAATTCTTTCTCAAACATGCAGTTGGATTCAGGGGACCCAAACCACTCTCTCCACAGAACATAAACAACTTAAGAGAGCAGCCTGAAAACTTTCCCACACTGAGGTTATCACCTTCTCCCCTCCCTTTAGGAGGACTGCTCTGAAACCAGGACAGTAATTCAGTTTTCTGGCTGGCTCCCCATTCACTCCTTCATTTAGTGTTAACAAAACACGACTGTGAGCCAAACACAGCGCAATGTCTGTGCAGAGGAGATGCATCTGGGACAGACGAAAGCAGGAGCTGCAGCTCATTTCCCACAGGCCACCTCAGAGGGCAGCACTCCCCCTGGGCCGTGGAGCCTGTCCAAGCCACTGCTGCAGGCACAAGGCAGAGCATCCCAGTGAGTGGGTTGTGGAGGCAATGCCATAAAAACTTCATGTGACCTACAAACACTGAAACCAGCCACCAGGAGCAAGCAGGGGAAAAAAGGCTGTACACAGTAAGGACCAACACAGGAGGTGAAGCCTTGCCCACAACTCTGTGGGTCATCAGGATCGATGGTGCTCATGTCCAGTAGCATCACCCAGCCCAAAATCAAGCACCTGCCCCTCCCGGCCTCCATCTCTGCTTTTCAGCTTATCCTCCAAGAAGTTCAGCAGTCACTCAGTGCTAAGGGGCACAGAGATAACTTTCTTTCAGGAACTGAAATGACGAGGAGAGAGAAACAAGAAAGCCTGGGCTGGAGCCTTTCGCAACAGGAAGGAGGTTGTTACAGCAGTAATTTACTGTGGTAGGTTTCTGCAGCCTGATTGCAACATATCATTACACCAGTTTTATCCTTTTCCATGTGGCAGACGCCAATTCCTTCCCCCTGTTCCTTACAGAGCACAAGCCAACATGGCTGCATTTCAAATGGTTTCAAACCCTGCCAATAACAATATAAAAAAACCCCAAAACCGAAAAGTTCTCACAATTGCATTAGCTTACCCAAAACTAATACATACTTGTATACACACATGTAAGTAAAAAATATACACAGGTCAGCAAACTTGAAAGGGTGGCACCAGAGAAATGGTGGGGTTGGTCTCTCTGAGTAGATAAAACAAACAAAAGATAGGTTTAGGAGGAGCCCAAAGTGAGATGGGCTGTGCAGGTCTCCAGGCAGATAAACTCATACTTACTTGATAACCTACTGCCTCGGATGCTTTAGGTACTTTCTAGGCACAAAGAGAGACCACGTGCCCTCTTTGCAAGACTTGTGTGCACTATGAAACATGGGGTCAAATGTCACAGGGACAGCAGAGGATCAGTGTTCTGTTGGTACCAAGGAGGGAGCATTCAAAAGATAAAATATTTACCTGTGATGTTTCTCCCTACACCCTCAGGCTCATCTTTGCTCTTCCTGCAGACCAACAGTCCACTTTGAACAGAAATACAGCTGTTCATTATAAGCCTTTCTCTGAGAGCCTAAATGAGCATTTTTGTTGCTGAGCCCTGTATTTACACCAATGAAATAATAAATTGCTCCTCTTAAGTCACTGAAGTTTGGGTGGGGCAAGGTTGAGCTCTCTCACCTGAGGTTGGGTTCTCTAAGGAGCTCCACAGCTCTGCTGCAGGGGGACTGAAAACCTCCATGCAGGAATCTGAGTGGAGAGAGAGCTGGGAGGGAAACAGAGCTGTCACTGCTTCCACAAGCAGAGCTATGAGTGTGGGATTTGTTACACATGATTTCCTACTTCTTCTGAGGCATTTGTTCTCCTTTGTGTTATGCTTTGGAAGGATGTGGTAGGATGCTTCCTCTGATGCTGGAGCCATTACCATTCATGTCCAGCTGCTTTTTCCAAGGAACAACTTTATTGCCAATTGTCATCTCCTTGCAGCAGCTGCTGTTCTTTCTCCTAGTGAACTGCAGTTCAGGAGCAGCAGCACACACAGAGAGGAAAAAGGTGAAAAACAGAGGCCCAGGTGGGGAAGTGCATCCCACTCCAGGCTTGGCAAAACAGAGGTCTTCCCACTGGGGTTATGGACCCAGCACCTACCAGAGCCTCTGTTGTTTGTGCAACAAATGCAAAGGCAATTTTGGCATATCCCAGCTGATGGAAGGTGCACCGGATGGCATGAAAGTCTAAATTCTCCTATTTGATCCTATTTCAGATCCTTTGACTCAATTCTTATTTGAAAGCAAGGCATTACAATAATCTTCCCATCTAAGTCATGGGGAAAGGGAGAGTTGATATCAGCTCAGATTAGCTCTCACTTAATGGAAGATACTCCTGAGATATTTTCAGAGGATGGTAAAAATAGGACATTACTTTCTTAATTAAAGGAAAATAAATTGCTGCAGGGTAGTGAGCTTATCCTTCTGAGGAGCTGTCTGTAATTCAACTGAGCCAATATGATTCTCAGATGTATTTATACTCTCAGGGAAGCAACTCCATTTTAAAAAATATTAAAGAAAATATTTGTGACAGTTGCAACCGTTCTTCAGTTTAGGGCTAAGGAATTAGCAATTAACATACAGTGATAACTCTGTATATGTATTCTAGATTTCAAACTTTGGTTGAGCTCCAATGCAATCAAGAAACACTCATTCCTAAAAATATGTTATTTCCTGTTGGATTCATGGTTGTACCAGACTTCGAGGGGATGGGAAGAAGAGAATAATAGAGAAGCAGTCACTAATTTTTCTTCCAATTTAATTCTTGTTTATGATTTCAGTGGTACAGCATAAGTAATGATGAGAAATTAATTTATATTTTCTCATTTAAGAATGTGAAGCTTTGCAAACGTATTTTCATTAAAAATGGACTTCAATATCTTGTCAGAACAATAATCCCATTCTCTTAAAGGTTAGCTATTACACTTTCCATGAAAAAAAAAAGAATAATCTTCTTAATCCTAAGTGACTACTTCAAATGAAACAATAAATGACTTATTTCTTTCCATCTTCCTGCATATATTATCAGCAAAGCATTAATGAAAAGCAACTCCAGTGAAAAATCCTCTGAGGGTTTTTTAAATGTGGATCAGCTCAGTACAGAATAGCGAATGCATCTGTGTGGTCAACAGAGGGAACAAATTTGCAGGAAACAAATCTGCTGAAGGAATATCTGAGCAATAAGAAGGAAAAGCTTGTACGTTGTGTAATACTTCTGTATGAAATGCATCCGAATATGAATACTTTATATGCAGGTAGGCCCCTTGTTCCATCATGAAAAACTGTTTTACAGTTCATTCTGGTGATTAAATTTCATAAAGCAAACAATCTACTCCCTCTTGCTTTCTGCACTGTGGTGGGCCCCACTTCTTGGGCACCTGGTCAGCTGCTCTTGGGCACAAATCCCAAAAGCAGCTCCTGGAGGAGATAAATTTCACCCACCCAGCAGTTGCTTTAGCAAAAGTGAGCTGGAATGTGGGGGCAGTGGTTTCACTGCCTGTATATTGAGCCAGAAAAGGAAGATGGAGATTTACTGTGGTTTGATTATTTTCCTATACAATTCTCAGTTTGTTGAATGCTATTGCAGAAGAGTTTCTTGCTTCTGCTCTGTTCAGGAATCCCAACACAATTTAAATATTCATATCCATATTATAATACTGCAAAAATTAATTTTTTTTTTTTTTTTAGTAAATAAATGGTATAAGTCATGTGGGAGATGTTAAGAGGTTTTTATACCACAAGGTTCTTTTCTGATTATTTAATAGAACTTGATTTTAAACACCCTGCAGTCAATCTCTGAATGAAAGTTATTAAAGAACTAATCCTTCAGAAATTAAACTTTTATGAAATCAGTTTACCGTTCTCACTAAATAACTGTTTCAGGTGTAATTCTCCAACTGCATGCAAGCTTACTAATGTCAAGAGGAAACTGAGCAAACAGAAGAGCTGTGAATATCTACTGTAGATAACTAGTGCATATATAAAACAAAATCAAAAGTTATTTCAAGAAAATCTACAAATGCCACCCACCTTGCAAACTATATATCACCTCAACTGCATAAAAACCTTACCAGTGCTGGATCTCCATTGAATTAAGTAAATCCCTGACGTAGAGGAAGTGAAGGTTTCCAACACTAAGAAAATTATATACAAGCAGATTAAAAGAAAATACTGACAGAAAGCTTTTGAAAAAATTCAGAGGAAAACCTTTACAGTAGAAACTAAGTAAAAACCCAAACTAAGATGACATATTTTAAATAGGAATGCACACACACTTCCAAATACCAGAGTATTATGGTGAGAAGTGAAAGGGATGGATAATGCATGTCATGTATTTTACTCAATAATAATAAGACATTTTATAAGGAAAACCCTTCGTGTTGTCAGCAGGGAGAAAAACTTCATGGAATATCTTCATTAGTGGCACTGAGCAGACAGTTTCAAACAAGCTTCCATAACAACCTTACCAACTCCTCCCTAAAAGGCAGTAGCTCGTTTGGAGCCCGTCCCTGGGTTAGCATGGCTGCAGCTGTTTCCTTCTGCTCTTGAACTCAAAATTCAGTTTCTTTGATTATGAGGTCCCTGCCCTTTTCTTATTGAGGATGGTAAGAACCATGTTCCTCCCACCCTGAATAATCCCTGAGTAACATCTGCTTGAACCACCCCAAATGACACCTTCAGCAAACTTCATTCCTCACTAGTCATATGTTTTCCCACATAGTTATGAGTTATGAGTTGATGGAGCAGTGGATTGCTCTGGATTCTCAACAGAGATTATCTTCTGGTCATTTGTTTCTCCATTTTTTCTGTTCCATCTATTTGTGTTTATTAATCCATTAAGAAAACCAAACAAATCAATAAAACCCAAACCAGAATCATGTTATGCTACAACATCTTATTATCTGTATGCACATGTGCTGAAGCACTTACAGGAACTGCTGCACATCCAACAACACTGTATGAAGTAGTTTTGTTCCTGGCACCACCTTAAAAAACTGTTAGCTGAGTAAATTTGACTTCTCATGGTGTGAGCTGTAGTGCCTGTATGATTTGGTTTTTTTATTACGGCTTTCCACTTCTACCAAGCTTTTGATACAACTTTTATGTCTATATTCTGATTTACAACTGGCATTTCTTTTCATGCACTGCATTTTTTTGTTTGTTTGTATGTGCAGTATTTGTTTCTTGTCTGTTTTTATGTGCTCTGGTTACCAGGGGCTATTTGCTTGTAATATACTTTACTATTTCTGCACAAATTTATTATACTCTATCATTTTTAATCCTGGATTATAGGATTTTCATTATTTCACCTGCTTGTGATGTGCCACTCAGATTCGTGAAGTCTTCCATGCACAGTGGCTTTTCCAGTTTGAAAAGGGAATGCATATAAACCTTGGGAATGTATGATGCCACCAGAATAACTATAACCAACCAGGCTTGGCTTGAGTGAGGTCTGTCTTTCTTGTGAACAGTTACTCCAAAAGCTGTCTCACTTCCTAAGAAACCTAAATTCTGCATCCTCGTGTTACTTTTTCAACCCAATATCCCCCCTTTATTTTTTAGCCTTGGCTTTCCAGTCTGTCACCCCCCCAGTGCCTCTGTGAGAGCACCCTCAGCATGATGGTGCAGCTTTCAACATGACTCTCACCCCCAACACATCTCTCTCCCCTCACTTCAGCAGCACAGTTGGCATAACAACAGCAGAGAGGGAAATTGGTGCACAATGATTTTCAGCAGTAAATCATTATTTTTAAGGAGTCTTAGTAGGCTCCTTGACAGAGGGCCACTCTGTAAGGAAGAAGAAAAACTGGTCATTTGGCAATTTGGAATTAAAATTTCTAAAGTCTCACATGAAAAGTGAATTTTCAACAGATGATGTGGTACTTTCTCAGATCTGAGCATGAAACGATAATTGAAAACAAGGTCAAGGTGATTCACGTCTTTACAGTAACACAACATATGTTCATTAAATATTAAATGACAATATTGGCAAACAAGCTTGTTTCTATTTTTTAAAAAGAAACTGGAAAAGTTAAAGACTGAAGAAATGAATTGGAGATAATTTAATGTTTATGGATTTCAGTAAGAAATCTGATATGCTGCTGTTTGATTTCTGAGGGAAACCATTAATTAAGTTGGCTTGCTCTGAAATGTAGTTAAATTGATACAAAGCAGGCCACAGAGCTTCAGAAAAAAAGCCATGTAATCATAAACCAGAGTCTTCCTAAGATCTACCAGAGCTTTGACAGAGCAAGCTTAGGTCCTTCTGACTCAGGAGAAGATTCCATTTTAAACTAGAGATGGTGCTAAATACCCAGGGAGCTGCTGAAAGTGCGTGAAAGACCTCGAGATGGCAGAGCTAATGAAGCAAGGCTTGTGTGGGATATCGCCTACACTAAGAGGGAATCAACTGGCACTCTGTCAGTCTGCAAAAACAGCGACAGCAAAGAGAATCTGGCTGTGCCAGCAGAGAGCAAATTACAGCCTAGTGCACAGGGTGATGCTATAGCCAAGTAACTCAGAAACGGGGCAGCCACTGTTGCCTTATTTTAATGATTTTTGTGTCCAAGGTGGCCAGCTAATGTAGCTGAAATGTGGTGATTTGTGTATGCAAAGTCTGACACTTCCTGTAGCATGTGAACATCTCCCAAATATGGATCTGTGAGTGTGAGCCCTCGCAGCTGTCATCGACCTCGCAGTCAGTAGCCAGGCTGCCAATATTGGGCTGTCTGTCAAAGAACATTCAGCAGCCCAAAAGGCACATAATTGGAGAACAAATGGGTGAACTTGGCTATTAGTACCAGCCCCAAACATCTGGAGACTGGTTTATTGCTGAACTACGGCTGAGGCAGTGCCTGAGCTGGGTACAGACTGGGAAGTCCACGAAAACAGGTTTCCTATCAGAGTTGCAGAACTTCTGTGGTCACAGCAGAAAGTGAAAGGGGGAAAATTATTTTCATATTTTGGGAACTTCCTTTTCTAGCTAGGAGAAAATGGGAATATACAGAAATGGATAAAACAGGAAACAAAGACTATATTTTCCCCTCACTTTAAAATGCATTTTCTATGGTTATGAGAGAGGCTTGTGCTGGCCTAAACTCTGTTTGAGCTTTAGGGGTTTACCATGCATTTAACACAAGCATTTTTCCTGGGTAATTCTGCTCTCAATGATGAGTTTTGTGTTCCCAGCCTATGCTCCAAAGCCTTTGGCACTGATTCACAGAACATCAGCAGCACGATGGGAACTGCAGCATCTTCAGCACTCTCCTTCCCTGGACCTCACTGAGTTGCCTGTTGAACTTTACTCCTCATCTGGATGAATCCTTGGCTGGAAACAATCTCTCTGGACCACTGCAGCCATCTGCCTCACAAATGGACCAGTGCCGTGCCACACCCACAAAGTCCAAATCATCTGGGGATTTTGGGCTAATTTCCATATTCCAAGGAAAGAGCCTTTCTTTAAAGGGCAGCACTTCTGCTCTGTTCAAGTGTTATCATGGGACTTTTTCACTTTGCAGTGGAAGAAGAAAATAACTGGGCTGCATAACTTCCCAGATTCCCACAACTGCCTGAGGGGACAATCACGAGAGCCAAATTCACTCATCGGGGAGGGTTTTCCCCAAAAGCAGGAAGGCAAAGCAGCTGCTCTGGTCAGGCACAGCCCCCCTGGCTCCCTCCACCAGGGACATGGCAGTCGCCAAGGATATGACCATCAATTCCCCCCACTAAGCAAAATCTACCTTGGCAAGCTTGGCTCTGATTACAAGATTAAATTTCATTCACTTCTTTCTCTAAGGCTTTAAATACTGTATGTAAACCCGAACACTTTAGAGTGTTCAAATTTATATTTTTTTAACAATATACTTCTAATGGGTTTTCCTAAGAACTGAGAAACAACTGCTATTGAGAAATCTGTAAGTAACTTATTTCTTATTCTAGGGATATAATTTCTTCCTAGTGCATGCAGGAATGTGGCACCAGGTCCATAAAATTTCCCCAATATATGGGGAAAACGAGATAAAACACAAATGGACCAGAATTTTTTTGTGTGTGAAAAAAGTTCATACAATATTCACATTTAGGTTTTTTGTGTAGCTATTTTTCTTCTTCCTTTTTAGAAAAGGCTTGTACAGTTTCAATTATGCAGAGTATTTCAAAGGAAGTCAAATACATTACAGAAATTTATACCAAAGTCCTGATGAAATACAGTGTTTTGCACTCTCAGCTATAGTATGAATGACAATAAAACTGGCCTGGCTGATAACGTGGGAATTTGTTCCATCCTTGACATAATTTCTGGAAGTGTAGCAAGTTTCCCTCAAAGACCAATGTGTTTTCATTGTTAATTGTAAATGTTTTTAGAAGCTGTGCGATTAACACATTACTGCAGTGCACAATTCAGAAAAATCTCAAGCAAGAAGATCTCAAGCTCCAGAGTCACTCTGAGGCTTCACAAACAGCACCACCAATGTTCTCAGCAACGGGTCTGGGGGTGTCCCAGCACTCAGTCCACAGCTCAGACTGCCTCATGCCCAGTGATACAATTCCAGTGCTCCAAAGCATGTTTGCTTCCTAAGTTTAGTCATTAGTAAATGCTTGTCTGCTCAAGAGCTGCTGCTGCTGCTCAGAGTGGAAAGCACAGGAACACCTGCAGCAAGTGCAGCTCCAACAAAATGCACCGCCGAGGTCTGTGTAAGTGGGTTTAAGTTCCTCACATCCTTATCCTATAGGTCAACCCCCCCCCCTTCAGGACCTGCTGTGTGTTTACAAGTGGTTGTGCAAGGAACAAGCAGCCCCAGTTAATCAAGCTGCTCAGATTGAAAGGCAAATGCAAATATTTTGATGATACTGCTCCTCGGGAAAAAAATCTGCCTAGTAAGAGCCCATTCCCAGCTTATGAAGAGACACTCAGTAGAGATTTTAAGCAGAGAAAAGCTTCTGTGTGCCCCACTTCCCAAGTTTTGTTTCACTTTAATTTCAAAACAATATATAAGTTTGCATGCATGTCAATTTGAAAAGTCTCCATCAAAAAACACCAACAAACACAAACCAGCGGTCATGGTCTGCAATGTCTGTTAGTTCGAAATGCTGAAATTTCATATCTATGGTTTAGTCAAGCTGTCATTCTTCAAACATGCACTGACCAAGCTGTTTTGGGAATGGACATCAGGAAGTTCCGACTGAACTGAAGGGAGGAAAAAAATTCAAGCCTAAATTCTTGGATTTACTGGGGGTGGTTTGCTTTTATTTTTGAGGTTTGCTTTGTTGGGGTTTTTTATATATAAAAACTTTTGGTAGCTTATTAAAAACATAATCAAATTCTATTTACTTGCCTCTTAGGTTACTTTATGATAAGAATGATAAAGCAATGGAAAAAGCACACTAGGATAAGAAAAACCTCTTATCTTATAGCACCAACATCTTCTAAAAAAAGTGATTTCATTACTATGGAGACAAATCCCACTTCTTCCTGCGAGTGAAGTGCCTACATGGCTTGAAAGCTGTCTGGCAAATTTCACACCTAAGCAGAAGAACTGAGAACAGATTTTTTTAATTTCCTGCTTTACAGGAAAAAAAACCCCATCCTTATAGCCATCAGTCACACATTGTATCTCATTTATTTTCAGGTAAATTCACCTTGTCAGAAGGCCACCAGGAAGGTGGGGAAAACAAGTGGTGTAAGTGGCATATGAGATGTATTAAAAGTAACAAGACAGGGGTCTTTTTATACATATGGGTGTTCCCTGGCACTTGGTAAACTAATTTGCCTTTTATTACATGGAGACCCTGAATTGTTGCAATAGGGATGTAATAAAGGAGGAAGTACATATTTGACTTTTGCTGAGAGGACTTGAATAAATGCTTGAATAGGTCTCAGATTTTAATCCTCCTTCAACCTGTAAATGCTGGTAGGGGATCCATCACTCCACAGGATTTAAAGAGCCCTGGAAGATTTGCCCCTCTCCCTGGGAACAGCAGCTGTGTGTTCCTGGCAGCCTCTGTGCCTTCACAAAACACCCTGGTCCTATAGCAGAAACTCTGCCTTGCATTCTGCAAATATCAGCTCATGGGAAGGGCATAAGGAAAGGAGGAGAGGAAAGCACCAGGGAAAGTATTTTCCTTTTGACATTAGCTTTCCACAACATACTCTTACTAAGACCAAGACTTTGTGTTTGCTGGGGGCACAAAAGCCACTGGCAAGCTCTTGCCTGCACCTCTGTCACTTGCTCTAAGCTAAAAAGCCTGCAGGTTATGGCTCTTGCTGCTGCACTATCCGTGACCTGTGACTTCCATTTACAGCCCCAGGATGCAACCAGAGCTGGAAACTTTTTGGAGAGCTCAGAGGATTGAACTCCCAGATTTTCTCAACTCTGAGTCAGTTAAAATCCCTTACCAGTGTTGTGTTCTATGTATCCCAACAGGTTGCATAAAAAGCACTGAAATACTACATTTCATGTCCAGATCTAGATCAAATGCTTTGCAAAGCTGTGGTTTTCTCCAACTCAAACGTGGATGGCAGGAGCACACAGCACTGCAGCCCGAACATCAGCCTGATGCAAGAGTCCTGGACCCATTAGAAATTATTCAGGCAAATAATGGAAGTGTGAGTGCAGTTTTAGATAGATGGGGTATAATTGTCAAAGGAGAACAGACCTTTGCATGACCCAAAATATTTGGGGTCAGATTCTTTGGCAACAACATGCTTTATGATGTGCCATTCACTGCTGCTTTGTCTTGAGGTGCTGAACAAACCCAGCCCCTATTGAGTACTGAGGCAGCAAAGTATTTTTCTTGGAGCAGATGGAGAAATGGTGTAGGTTCTCTGATTCTGGAAACTCCACGTTTCTGCAGTCAGAGGTCAAGAGAGCCCAACTGATAAACCCAGGAGCATGTTTTTAATCAGCCATTCAACAGGTGCTGCCCTTCCCCTCTCACATCAGCCCTCTCCCCCTGTGCTTTCCCCTCTGGCACTGGGGGACACAGAGGTGCAGCTCTGCAGGGCAGGGGCTCAGCTCTCTGCCACAGATGGGCCAGCTCTGCAAACACAACACCTTGCACACCCTTTGTGGTGCTGTCAGAAATCAATGCCAAGCAATGCTGTGCCTGCAGCCTTGTGATGGAAAAATAATTAAAAAAAACCCAAACAACAAAACTCCAATCAATAGTCTAACAGACCTTGGCCAGCCCTGGTCTGCTGGAGAATAGGGTTGGAGAGGAGAGCTCAAGCACAGGGAAGTCACAGGGCAAGATTTACATTTTTGCAATAAGCAGAGCAGCTGAGCAAGAAGCCTTACTTTGAGAAAGGCCAAACATCGACAAATCTCAGCACACAACACCTGGAAAGCCATTACAGACCAGCACTGTTAAGGAGGAGCATGACAGAGCATTTTCCCAAGGCAGGAGCAGCCCTAATCCTGCACTCAGGATCCCTGCTGAGCTCAGGATCCTGCACTTCTCAGCTGGCTGCAGTAGTGTCTGCTTTACTGACAGGACTTGACAAGTCACCTAAGACAATTATTAAGACATAAAAGTACCTAATAAAACAAAGCATTAGAGGTTAAATTGAAGTGGAACTGTATTTTGGCTCCTTAACAAGAGCAGATGCGTGCTGCTCACCAGTTTCATTGGTGAGGAAAGGTTAACACCCTAGCAAATAAAATTCTTCCCACTGAATTTTCCATTTGTTTCTTAAAGGTGGAAATAACCACAGTGACTTTATGGTGATTATCCTAGAGTATAGGAGCGAGAGGTCATGTGCTGTCCTTCCTCAAAAGCATTGTGGTGCTTTTGTCTAGAAAGGCAAGTGGCCCCCAGGGGCTGAAGAGACCCAGATGGGCAGTAGCTCAGACCCCAAAGGCTCCTCTCTTGCCTGGCCAGCAATCCAATGCCAGAAACCAGAGTTACTCTTCACAGTTCTCACTGAAAGATGGGGTAAAGCTTTGCTCTTCCTGTGCTGAGTGCAGCTCTGCTGACGGCAGAGCTCAACATCTTGAGGAGCTGCTGTTTTTTCTCTTGTGTCCAAAGTCCTCTGTTTATTTTGAAACAGTGACAAAGTCTCTGCTGCTCTCCAGACAATGCCGATGCAGTGTCAGTACAAAACATCCCCCCCTCCTCTGCCTCTGTCTGGCCACCCCTCCCTGCATCTGCCTGTCTGTGTGCAACGGGTGGGAGGAGAGCGATTTCCTTTCGCAAAATTATCCCTCTAAAACCTTACCTCAGTTGTTTCTGGACAAGCCTAGAATTGCATACCTCTTCCAGCCACATGCCTCTGCTGTTTTCCAAACTGTGGCTTCCTTTTCTGGTCTGTGAGTGTAACCCCAGAGCACAAAGCTCTGCCTGCACTGTCCCAACTGCTCAACATCAACCAGCTTTTGGGGCCAGCTGAGCTTCTCCAGTCATTCCCCAATGTACAGAAGGAGCTGTTCTGAAGGTGAAGGTCAATGAAATTATATGCTATGAATGTTTTCTCCTTATGTTCCTAAAATCACTCCACATTAAAAAAAAGAAAAAAAAAACCTTTCATAAGAGCAACTTCAGTCCGTGGCATGTTTCCAATGATGAATTTGTGGGTGTTTTACCAAGACAGAGATCAGTGCCTGAGCAAAGGAAGGTTGGCAGAGTGCTAAGCCTGCTAAGTGTAAGAAGCTGCAAATGAGCAAATAAGACTACTGGTACATTTTACAAATGTCATGAAGCTGAAAAACAAGAGTATTTAAATGACTTAGCAAAAGGTTATGTAATGGCGATTTCTATCTGAGCAAAGCCAACGTGAAAAATCCTCCTTAAGAGTCAGGGTGTATAATTTGCAGTCTCTTTTGGATATTAAATCACAGGACACACATTCTTCTATTATTTTAATCACATTTTATACAGTTATTTAAATTATAAAAGCGAACCAAAGCTAAAGCTCAAGCAAAAAAATTACAGCAGTTGTACACATGTACTGACCAGTGGCATAGAGCCAACTGAGCCCTTCCAGAGGCTGGGCCAGAGCGTAGGGTCTCTGGATTGGGCCACATTGGGCAACAACACACCCCAAAGGCACAGAACTGCTGGTGTGGAACTTACGTACATCACGTACATACCACTCCCTAAATCACCCTCATTGGCAGGGGACAGCACTACTGTTACCCAAACTCTAGGCAGCAAAGGGCAAAGCACGTCACATGCATCTTCAGGGAGTTATTTTTCAGAGTAAATATTTTTTATATATTTCATCATAGCAAAAGAATGACTTGAAAGTCTTTTTAGGGATGGGTTGGCTTTCACCCAGGCTGCCAGGGTCGCTGTCGGGTGCAGGCAACCAAAGATGCTAGATTGGCATGCAGAGCTCCTTTTCTGTCTTCTCCAGGGCTGGCCTGTGTTTGTCCACAGCTCTGCCCTCATGGGAACAACCCCGCCACTGATGTCGGGCTCTTTTTGGGAAGCCTCCCCGCGCAGGGATCCTTGTCCTTAAGGGTGGAGTCTGCCACAGGAGGGCATGTTGGCTCCACGCCTGCAGGCTTACGGCCGTTGTTAGCAAAAATCTTCACAGCCTCCCGTTTGCACACAAATCACCGTAAGACACACCCGTGCACCCCTTAGCAGGTGATCCTTCAGCTCTCCATCATCCTCTCTCCAAACAGTCTCACAAGGTCTCCACATTGCAAGCCCTTCTCCCAGTTGCACGCAGATACCCAGGGACAACAGGACACTGCTCTGCCAAGGGTGTGCAGCCTTGGAGAAAGCCCAGGGTAGCCAGGGCCGGACTTAGATGCCTTCAACGGCACGGCACAGCCCATCCTCCCTTCAGCAATGGCAACAGGAGGAATTCAACACCGAGAAACGCTAAACCCCAGCCAAAACCAAAAGCCAACTGAGCAGGCAGCCAGCAGGGTCCTGCAAGTATGTGATACGTGGCAGTGAGCTGCGTTGTATTAAACAGCAAGCACCTCGCAACAGAGGAACAGTCTCCAAAATGTTAATTTTCCTGCAGTTGATTAACTGTCCGCAACCAGACTCACTTTACCTCCGAGACTGAGCACGCGTGGGAGGGAAACTGGCAGCCGCTGTGGGGGCGAGTGCCAGTGTGTGATCATGAAGTGCTCTCACACCACACTTGGGATTGTTGCATTCCTTGGGGAGATGCCAAATACTCCCCCTGCCCCCTCCCCAAGTTTTTCGCTTCTCTTTTGGTGGATGGGGATTATTAGGATGATGCGAAGTCGGTGCCTGTTTGTTTTCCGATCGGACGCTCCTGCCCCGGTTCTGTCAGGCAGCCTGATGGACACAGATGCACCTCTGACCCCCTAAACGCTTTCCTGCGAGGCTCTCAGGAGCCTCCTGCCTGCAAATACCTCTTTATAGTGGAAATGCTGCCTCTTCAAAGCTGACTTGCCAGGCATTTTGACACAGAAAAGCCCCTCTCACACAACAGCTTTGGTTTTTTGTTGCTGTTCGTTTGATTCTGTGAACAGGAAAGGGATCGAGCTGTCCCTGTCTCCAGAGCATGTGGCTGCCACACACAAATGTCAGCCCGAACAACAGGAACGATCTTGTTCCCGTAAGTCAAACAATGTTTAGAAAGGTCTGTGTTGTGGGAGGATTTCCTAACGTAATACAAGTCATCAGACTTAAAACACATGCCTACTCTGGTGAAATTAATAAAGCAACAAGGCTGTGTAGGAAAACAGATACAGGAAAACAAGAACTTTCTCCTGATGACTTCATCCCACAGGGGTCAACAGCAAATCAAGGGCAGCCTTGGTTGGGAAGGGGAAGCTCTGGAGATTTTGTGCAGAACTTTAAAAGAAACTTGGAGAGTTCAATAACAAAAACAACAGTTTTCTTCTTAAAAGAAAAACAAAAACAAAAAACCCACCCATCATTTTCCCAACATTGTACCACGAGAGCATCAGTCATGCAGAGAGTATTGCAAACTGTATCATCAAGGAATGCACATGGCCTGAACCACTGAAAAGTTTGTTTCACCTCTGTTTTACTGTGTGGGTAACATAGGAACACGTGGATAACACTGCCTCCCCCAACATACCACATTCACCCACGTATTTTACTCAGACAATATTAAGGTAGATCAATAAATGAGGTTAACATTTTTAAACATAAAAAGAAAACAAACTTGACCCCCAGAAAAACACACCATAGATCCCCAAGCCCCCAAGAAGTCAGGAGTTCAAAGAAGCTGGGTTAGGGTTATAGCAGCATTGAAAATTTGCCCCCACCTGCAAAATGTGCAGAAAGGGTTGGACACCCCAGGAGGGGTCATGGGGCAGCCCCAAGTAGGCACCCAGACTGTGTTCTCCTCACATGGACTCAGAAAAGCAGACATTTAGACAATTAAATGGTGGATCTTTTTTCCATGTTCTCAACATCAAAATGAAAGCTCATCCTGTCATGTGGAAGCCTCTGAGTAATCTGCTGGAGCCAAGAGGAAATCCTAGGGGATATTCATGGCTCTTGGCAGCACAGTCTTGGACCAGGAGGACCTTGACCCACCCCAGTGCAACTGTTCCCAGGTATGTCACTGCCTGCTTTCACCAAGAAGGGCTTTGCAAAGTCACTCTTTTTAGTATATACAGCTGAAGTGTTTGTGCAGCACATTGCAGTTTTAAAAGTTTTATCTCTCTTCTTTTTATTGCTTGTAGAGCATATGTATGTTTCTCATTTATTGCCAGGAAGATCCTCCTCTCAGCAACTTTGGCACCTCTCAAGATGAATGATCGGCTAATCTTTTAAATTTAGAACAGGTCAAAAAGTAGCACATTGTAGAAACCTGCATCAAAATCCCATGTTCACACATGCATGCAAAAAATAACTTTCTGTGGTACAAAAAATAACAAAAACAACACCCCCACATGTTTATATTAACTCTGCCATCAGCTTTTATCAAAACAATCTGCCTTAAGCTTTTGTGCAAACAACGGAAGATGCACGAAATCTCCCATCTCCAGTACATTTGATTCAATATTCACCAGTGAGAAGAACTGGGATAAATATACTCACAACACCACCACCAACTCCTTGTGCCTTCTCAAAAAAGAGCTTTCCAAAAGTTAAAGTTATTTAGAAAACAACATTCATGGAAATAAAACATTCGTCCTTAGCTCGCTAATCTCACCTCAAGTCTTTTACCTGCCTTCCTGAAGTTCCAGAAATCATGTGCTCAAATACAAAAAAATGAAGCAGAAGTTACTGAAATTCTATAAACTGTGTAAAATACAAAGTCATTTAGTATTGAGATGTCTAAACTGTGAAAATGTTTCACTTTTCTTTGGTTAAAAAGTAAGAGAGTAATAGTTGACAACACCGACCTACTTCAGCTACATAATTCAGAGGATGAAAGTTTAATAAGTACTAGGTGATTTTCCTCAGCCTTTACTAGTTATAAGGCCTGTAAGCATGTGATGTTTTTATGTAGTCTTGTAAAAGTACATTTTAAATTCTTTAATGTGTGTAGCTATATTGACCATCATTTCAGCCAGAATGATGCTGTTTTGGGAGGCTCTTACCAGAACAGTTTCCAGACTCTTATGAAATACAGCTGCTTCATGACTCCTGACGAGCCCAGACAGAGCCCCTGGGGCTCGGGGCAGATATAAAAGTTCACAATTCACAAGTCACTGTCCTCAGACAAAGCTTCAGCGAGATCTGAGGTGTTGTGCTAACCCACCAAGTGCAATTTCAACATAGCTCAGCTTTACATGCAAAGGAGGAAATATCTTTCACTTTAATGATTAATCAGTGACACTCTCAGGGAGGTTTCTTTATTGCTTCTGACCTAAATGTGAGCTGCAACTCTCCTGGTGCTCGTCTTTGCCACCAGGAACTCTTTACCCTGCCATATACCAGTCTAACAGCAGAGTGGGTGTGCACTTCTCATTGCAGCACACCAGAGCAACTGTGAAGTCCCTACATTTTAAAGGCCCGAAAATGAACAACCTCATCAACACAAGCCTAAAGAGGTGGTTAAGTTTTATCGTTTTGGATGGGTTGAATGAAAATAAGTCTGTAAGAAAACATAATGGGGTCGATAATGCGTGATGTAAAATAAGAACTAACCTAGAAGCTTTCATAAAATTCATTTTCTATCAGCTTTGAAAAATCAAAGTTGTAACAGAAAAAAAGTGGCTTCATTTTCTAGCACACTCAGACATTATATTATACACGTCTGATAGCAAGTGCAGGTGACAGCAATTATCTGAATGATGTTCTCAGATATTAAGTTTACTTTGTCCCAGAAACAACAGAAAGGTTTTGAAGTTTCCAAATGTTTTACAGCATTTTACAAAATGCAGAAATACCCACCTCTGCATGTGTATGTGTGTGCGTGTGTGCTCAGGTTGGTGGAAAGCCACAATTCAGATATTTTGACTTGGAAAAAGCCATAAAACGTCTATAGCAAGGAAAACCTCAAAACATCATTAGGAGTTTTGCTACATATTTGTGGTGCCTCTCTTGGCATTTGTCCCTCTTCCCCCAGCCCTGCCAACCCCAGCTCACCCGGCACAGCCCGGCTTTCGAAGCACTGAACGCTGGAAAAGCAGCGCCCTCACGACTTGCCAATCTCTCCATCTGCTGTCACAGCAGGGGTGTTGGGAAAGCTCTGCTTGTATGTCACACTGCATGTTGCTGGAAATTTCTGCCATCTGCTATTGCCTTTCCCTCCTGTGCTTCACAAAAATATCTAACTCTAAACAGAAAGCAATTCCTTGATCAGATGTTTTAAAGGGTTGTCAATTTGAATCATGACTCTTTTTTGGTTACCCTTGTATTCACACAAACATAACAAATCAGCACAGATGGAGGGATAAAGATGCAAGGTTAGATTTATACAGCCAGTGAATAACTAAATATGTTGAACAGCCTACCCCAAATGTATTTCCTACAAAAACATTTTTTTGAACTATGATTTGGATGACTTTTGACCTGTGTGAATAACGCGTGATTCTCTCCCAAAGCCAAGCCCTAAATTCACCACACAACTTATCACACTGGAATGCAATTTAAAACCACACAGGATCATACACAAAAGCACAGTCTCTGCCCGGGCAGCACCCAGAGCTGGAGACTGAGCAGGCAGCAGTGCAGAGGACCCTCATCAGGGTGCTCTTTGATTTAATGTGTATTTACACCCACACCTGACAAACCAAGCCCTGAATGAGGCCAGATACACAATTCAAAATATGCCAGGCTACAGAAAGCATTTGAAAACAAGGACAATCAAACTAAAATGTGCTCTACAGTCCTTCTGTGGTCGAAACACAGGGAAATACTCAGCTCTGAGGCCAAACACTAAGGGCTTTTAGGATGACCCAGCACACAGACAGCGTATCACTGCCAGGGACAGCAGCCCCAAACCTCTGATATGAAGCATCTTATCACGTATACAACAGACAGCAAAGACAGGCCACACTGCCTGGTGACACACAACTTTACAACCAGCTTGTTTCTCCTACACAGTTTCACGCGAGGACTTACCTTTGTGTGTGCTCATCCTGCACGGCTCCTCCTGCCCTGCCTCATCCTTCTGCTCCGCAGGGCCAGTGCTCTCCTTGTGGGGTGAGTCAGGCAGGAGCTCATGGCAATGGAAGCAGCTGCTCCACACCCTGCTCACAACCTCAAACCATGGGGCTGAGGAGCCCCATCCTGCCCAGGGAAGGAAATACTTTGGGGGAAGCTTGTCACCACCAATGGTCCCCACCTGGACCCAGCAGGAGCTTGTCACCGCCTGGACAGCTCTCCAGTAGCCC
This sequence comes from Manacus vitellinus, assembly GCF_001715985.3. Classification (NCBI taxonomy): domain Eukaryota; kingdom Metazoa; phylum Chordata; class Aves; order Passeriformes; family Pipridae; genus Manacus; species Manacus vitellinus. The sequence continues at coordinate 1,284,635 of NW_021940818.1, forward strand.
GTCCATGTGCACCAAGGCCGTGACTCCCACATGGCAGCTGGGACACCCTTACCTGTGCGTGTCAAACCGGCCGCAGCTCCCTGGCCTGCAGGCGCCGAGCCGAGGGACAGAGATGGCCCCACTGCCCTCTTATGCGGGAGTGACCAACCACCGTACAACCGAGGGGCAGTGGTCTAACCAAGTGCCTGACTCCCGCGGCAACAGGCTCCCGAACGCCCCTCAGATGGCCCGAAGCAGGATTCGGGGCAGCACCAGGTCCCTGGGGCAGCAGCGGCGCTGAGGGGTCTCTGTGAGGGGAGCCTTGTGGGGCACGGCTGGTTCCAGCAGGTTCCAGCAGGTTCCGGCTGGTTCCGGCCGCCCCCCTGAGCCCCTCAGGTGATGCCTTGGCAGGAAAACCCTGCCTGGACACCAGGAGTGAAGAGAAAGGAGGAGTGGCTGAGGGGGCAGAAAGAGGTGACAACGGGGTTAATTTGCCTTTTTTTCTCATCACCCAAACCTACTTTAATTGCCAGTTAATTAAATGGATTTTTGCCGAGCGGAGTCCGTTTCTCCTGTGCCGTACGGCGATGGCCCTGTCCATCACCACCCACCAGCTCTGTCACCAGATGTCCCCCTGCCCTGCTGAGGTGGGGCACTGACATCTGGCCACAGCTGGCCCATGGCAGCTTGGCCACTTCGTACGGATCACAGCCATAAACCCTGTGCAGTGTCCTGGGAGACACCCAGCCCAGGACAGGGACATGGACACGTAACGTGGGAGCCCTGAAATGGGGGAGTAGTGAGAGGGAAGGTAAAGCAGCCCATGGGAAGGGTTACAGGGATCCCCAGGCCTCCAGTAAAAGATGTGTGGAGCCTAATCTAGCTAACCCACAGCGACAGAAATCAAACCATGACTTGATCACAACCTGAGACACTTAGTAAGACACTTGGTGAGATACTTGGGGAAATCTGAGGTATGATACCATTTAATTTATATGACGAATATTAAGAAATGGCTTGAGACCAATTCTGACTTTATCCACATTTAAAGTAAGGTTAGACTTTTTACCTAGAAGGAGAACTACCCATTCAATGCCCTGCTGAAAATTGGCAAATCACTGAATATGGAGAGTGAGGATTTCTGTTGTCATTAATTGAAAACTTTCCAACACTTTCTTAATATTGGTATGAACCCATTTTTATAAAAAAGAGGCTAAGTATTTAATAGATATTGAAAACACTGATGGAACATTATGTCTCTTTTCATAACAGTGACTTGGTGATATTTCTTAGAAAGTGCACTGCACAGCTTGTTTTCTCCCCTAATCATTACCACCTCAGCTAATAAGAAATAGCAAAGCAAAGGTTTGCAATATTTCCTGTTCCTTAAAGACCTGTTGCAGCAACTCTTTCTAAAGTCAAATATGGAGACTTTCATCCACAGTTTTCCTAATGGTTGTTCATGTTAGTCTTTGACCATCCAACTCCTCACCTTTGACCATCCAGCTCTTCACTTTGTTTGTAACATGGCAATATTATACCTCCAAATAATAAAAAATCATGCTGGTTCAGTTCTTCATTAGGATGTTACATAATCAAAGTTGTGAATGCTGCAAAAGGAAAATAAACCATCAGGAAGGCATTTGCCACTATTGGGTTCAGTTATGGGTCCCCGTGGAGTAAAATTCACTTTTATGCAGACTTGGGTAGCTGCCAGGAGATAAACCCTAACATTTTTTTTGGACAGATTTGGGACAGTCCACTTCATTTACCAGGAACTGAAAGGAGCATAGTGTAGCAAGAGACAGCTTTTATGGGAAAAGGAAGACTTGAAAATTTATGCTATTTTGGAGTTCTGTCTTTTCATGCTTGAGCATGAAATGTGAGTATAATTGGTTCCCTTGAGTACACAAATTGAGAGCCTGTTCACCTTGGAGCACAGGCTTCTCATTTTTAAGTAGGTGAACATGTAGCAACTAAACATTTCATACAACATACTACTAGGTCTAGAAGCCTGGAGAACTTGTTTTCAAAAGATCACAGCATGCACAGAGGAAGGAAGTATTGCTCTACCAGGGATTTCTTTTCTGTGCTTAAACATAGAACAATTTCACTAGATTCAAGCAAAAGGAAAAGTTGAAGAGGTGAAGAGTTAGAGGACAAGTAAGAAAGCTTTCCAAGTCTTTTTGATATTTCTGCACACCTCCCATGTTGAATAGCACGTGAAAACACACTAGAATGTTTATCAGAAAGTGATTTGCCTTCAGGAACCATAAAAACTTGATTTGTCTTCTGCCAAATTTTGTGAGCTTGGAAAATCTCAATTAGATAAAAAAATGCTTTAAGCTGAAACACTGACATTTCATTTTGGGAAGGGAGGTGGAAGGGACAAAGTCTCTGTGATTCTTTGTCATAACATTTTGGGGTTTTATGTATACACACAAATTCTGAAAGGTCTATAAAATTTCACTTAAACCCAAAACAGACCAAGGATACAAAATATGCCATTTCTAATATAGCTTTGAACAGACAATGCATCTTCATGTAGTATTTGATTTAATGCCTATTTTATCACAGATGATATAATCACAAAAACCTGAACACTTGAAAGCAATTCGACAAACAGAACCAGATGTAAAACATCTTGAAGTTAACAAATTCATCACAAAGACTAAGGAGGACTTGAAAATAGTGGGTTTCAGAAGTTTCCAGCAGACCAACACATCTGTTCAGTCCAGAAATGCTCTCATACTTCCTGATGTGTTTACACAGTGAGAAGACACACTAGGAACTAGATGAGAAGCAATTTTGTTCCTGGCGTTTCATTACCTTGTTTCTGCAGCAGCTCCAGGGCACAGAATAACCACACATTAATATGCAACCAAAGTACATGGATGCAGTGACCTCAGCAGAAATATTACAGGCAGTTGGGAAGCAAGGAAGAAATGTGCTGTTGTGCTCCAATAACTAATGGTAAAGAATCCCTGTGTCTATGACTAATTATGTATTTATTACAGGTTATGGGAAGTGCCCTGTAGAATCACTTTGCATAATCATTTTTAAACTATAATAAGAACACCATGCAAAAGGATGCTCCTTTCTATGAATGTTTTAAAAAAAATGAACCAAAGAAGCAAATGAACATTTCCTTTACTTGATCTTCATGAACAACCACCCATCTGAAGAAATTATACCCTCATCTACACTGGCTTTGTAATAACAGTGTACCCTTTACATTGTGCTTACAAATTTAATTCCTCACACTCTCCAAGGATGACCATTAGCATCTGTGCCCTCATTGCCATAGTTTTTAAGTCCAACACAAAAAGCAAAGAAAACACTAGCCTGCCTGAAAATTTAAAATGCTTCAAACTTCCCAAAAGTACTTGTTTGAAACTTGACTGCTTGTCAGAAGTGAGCAGAAACTTGAGCCAAGCATGGGAGAGCCAAGATCTAGGAGAGGTGAGCAGACACCACCAGCAGCCAGGAAAGGCAGCAGTGCCAGAAGTGTTATTTCCAGTCTTCAGTCATGACTTTTAAATCCCTTCAAAAAAAATCCTTCAAAGCTCTCATCCACTCTAGTGGTTCTGGATACTGTCCATATTAATCACTCCTAGGAAAAGAAGAAAATATTGTGCTTGTGCAAGCAAAAAGCTCATGGAACTGCATGTAAAATTTAAAAGTTAGCCCCTTCTAGCATTTGGAGTCCAAAAGGATAATGGAAAGAAAGCACTGAGTCAACAGTGGAGCATCTGCAACCACTTTCAGTGAAGATGGAAGATAAGCAGTGCTCAGGAGGAGCTTTCTTACATGACACATGCCTTCAGCATTCCAGCTTGCTGGCTATTGTCACCATTTGGTGCAAGGAAAAACACTGCTGGCACAAAGATAGTTTTAATATAGCTGCACAAAAATATCCCTTACCCCCCAGGGATTAGTTAGCTAGTTGTCTCCTATCCAGTTTTCAAGCAAGATTCAAATCTGTCAACAATTTAGTCTCACCTAATTAGCTTTGTTTGTACTGATTTCTAGGTGCAGGGCTACATAAGGACATCTTGTAGTATCAGAAGAATCAGCATTTTAAAGTACTGAACTGTCACTGCTAAACATCCAGTGCCCATTCAAGCTATTTCAGAGTAAGGATCTTTCTGGTACCATGCAATAGCAACTTCTCACTGAGGTGAGCTTTGGCATGAAAACACAGGCTTACTCTTGAGAAACCAAACCACTGCTCTGCTGCATGGTGGGAAAACTCCTGCTGAAAGAAAAGGTTGTGAATATTTTGTTGTATCTGAACTTCAGATCCATTTTAAAGCAAAAGAAAATTATCCTTGGCTTCCATCTTCCTTTTCGCTTAGTACATTCACGTCTAACATATAGTAAGATTCACTGTCTCCGGGAGGTTTCTTATGTTCTCTTCCTGAAAAAACCCTCACATCTTCACTTCTATATTGTATATACACAGCATGAGATTGCATTTTCCATGGCTGGCTTTAGTTTTGGGAATTATAAGCTAGTGCCATGTGCATTTCAGGCCTCTCCAACTCTTCTGTCCTTCATGGGTGACAAACTGTGATTTTTATCACAGCAATAAAGTGTACCAAGATCCATATCAACCCATGGTCTTAGAGTTATTAAATTTGTGACAACATTATTTCTTACAACATTTACCGCAGATTGTTAGAAGTGACAAATTTTTACTTCATTATATAATTGTTTGGGTTTTTTTCCTCATATTATGCTTTGCTTTTTCCATCTGTTAGTTTCCATGAAGTTGCAACACAGTTTTGGCACAAACTTGGTAATTTCCATCACAATGTATTCATCTTTCTTCATATTTTCATCAACATCTGGAATCATTCTGCATTTCTCAGTAGAGAAAATATTCCCCAAATCTTACTCCTTAGAAGAATGGGGAAACTTGACACTAAATGATGCTTTGACTAATGCAAAAACATTTCTACATCTTCATAACCAAGTATCTTCATTTCCCAACATAATTTACATTTATTCTGATTCAATTCAGTGTCAAAAGGATTTCACAGCATACTTCTTGTAGTTATAGCTCCAGGTATTCTAAAGGGTACTGGGAATAACAAAAGAATATACTGCAAATATACTTAAAGGTAATTCCAAGAATTTCAGAGAATATTTTCTGGACTATTTAAAAAAAAAAAAACCAAACCAAACCAAAAGCAATCCAAAACTTAAAAGTTTGTGACTTATTTTTCTTTCAAGGCTGAAAACTTGCTTTTTGGTTTTGCTCATGTTCATTTTGCTATTAAACCTTACTACAATAAGTAGTTTGCTAACATTTGCTAACGTTACTGGAATTTCTTCAGAGGAAAAAAAGTCATCTCAGCTAACCATTAGCTCCTCCTACTAGCCATGTCAATATTCAAAATTGGTAAATAGGTCTGTTCTACTACTTTATTTTTATTTATAAAGTTTGCTTTGTTGATTCCTGAAAGCATGTAAAACATTAACATTCTAAACACTATAAAAAATTACATCTGTACATCTGTAGCAAAGGAAACAAAAGATAAAACTCAAGTTTTCCTTATTACAATATATCATCTGCAAAAAGCCTCTTGTAATTATCTGGATTCTTGTAATTTCTGCTCCAGATAGTATCTTAAGCCAAAAGAAAAAGAATTTTATAGCAAACCCACAAGTTTATTGTGTGCTCTTCAGGTTACAAGATATTCCTCACTCACAACTACCCCTAATTCAAAATAAGACCTCTTATCTTCAGCCATTCTAAAACACCTTCCCTTAGCTTCTTGCATGTCCTGACAGCTCTCCACTTTCAGAGAAGCTGTAAAAATATTGCAGCCATATATACACTAATCCTGTATATTGAAAATTTTTCTACAAGTTCTCTAGTTTTTGCATCTTCTCAAATCCTAGAAAAACTTCGCAGCAACTCCAAATAAGAGCCAAACCTTCCTTTTGCTCAAATGTCTGTGACACAAAGGAAGCCTGTTTTTCAAGGATAAAAGGTAACAGCAGCAGTGTCCAGACTTGTCTGGAATCAAATTCTTCTAAGCTTACTTCACAGTACAAGCACAAATTTCTGAATGCCCCTGCCTATCACACCTTTCCTGACCAGCTTACAACAGTACTCATAAGCCTTTTGTAACTGTGTTTTCCAGGCTTGCAAAAAATAAGTCTCCTCCAGCAAGTGTTTGATTGGATTGGGGTCAAACAGTAAAGAGAGATGCCTCAGTTTTAATCTTTACATAGTTTGGAGACTCCATTTGCAAGCCCCCCTGCCTCTCTACATTTCCACTGAGTTTATGCCAGTGCCTGGTAAATCTGCACTCAGCCCCACATCCTTCAGAGTTGGCCTCTGTGGAAGAGTTTGTTTTTCTGTTTCCTTCCCAGACTTGTTCCCACACCTGCAATTCTCAGTAGCTGTTCAGAATAACTCACAGATTTTTGCAAGGTCAGTGAGCTGGGAACACTGCCACGGGAGAGGTGTGTGTTTAAAATAGTTAACTAAGAAACCACGGGAGGCTGGAATGACAAAATGCCTGGATGCACTCAGTGAGGTGAGCAATCCTGAACCTGCACCACTGCCTGTGGAGCAAAGAGACAAGACTGATGATGTACACTGTGTACACATGAACTCAGTGGGAAAGCTGTGCCTCTCACCAGAGGCTGACTGCTCATGTCCCAGCATCCCAAAGAAAGAATTCCTTTTTTTTTTTCCCCGCTTCCTTACTGGAAGTGACACTACCATGAAAGAACATGTAGAACTGCCCTGCTAACCTGATCAAAACATAGTCATTCAAATGGGAAGACCAAAGAAAGAATAGAACTTACGTAAGCCAAACCAATAAAGCCTGATATGAATTGAACCTGAGGTAATTTAACTCCCCTATATTAATTATTAATGACAGGTATTTCAACAAAGCACTAATTTAAAAGCCAGACACTGTATATGACAAAAAGAACAGTAATACATGAAGCATTAGCACGTGAAAGAAACATGTTGCAATTATGTCAAATACTGCTTTTTATATTTTATTAACAAGCAAGCATCCCTGGAACTGGGTCTATATAAAAAATACTTCACAAACCAATCAGAATACAAGGGTGTTATATAAATTTATTTTATGCAACACTGATTAGTTTTGAAAATTCCCATTTTTAATGTCTTAATTTCAACTTTTATTTAAAAAAAAAAAATCACTAAAAGGACACAACCCACAAAAATACAATCTGTATCTGCTCTATATTTACAGATAACTGGTCACTATTAAGGCACAGATTTAAAACTAACATTTTATGTAGCAAGTCAAATATTTGTGCATAATATAACACAATACGGTACACTGTACGGTTATATTCCCTTTGTGGAATCAAAATAAGTGAGAAATTTTTTACTTCCAGTGTGTTCTTTTTTTTGTGTGTGTGTGAAGCCCTACTGAAAAATATTGTTGTTCAAGGGAAATTCTTCACTTTGGTGTAGATGATATAAGCACTGCTCAGCAAAAGACCACATCAACTTAATACTGTAATAAAATGAGTTTCTGAGTATAGTACCATCTGGATACATAGCAAGTATTACAAAAGACTAGAGTGTAAAAGCTTTCTGATGCTTTTAAGTTTAGGCAAAATAAGCAAGAAGGGGTTGCAGAAAATTCTGTACCAAGTGCAGCTGAATATTTATTTAATTAAAAATATTTTATAAAATAACATGGCTGAATACAATTTGGTTTGCAAACACTGGTCTTGCGAGTGCAAGCATAGAAATGACAGCTTATCTGTAAGCACACAAGTAGCCCCTGTGAATGGAACTACCTACATGCTTAGAAGTAAGCACAAGTGTAAATAGTTTTAGAATGAGAAGTCGTGGCTTCTGAGAGGGTTTCCATGAAGTTGCTCTTGCCCATGTGACACACAAGTACCTCTAAGATATGTGGATATTGACTCTTGGCATTGAGCACAGTGACTGGTGTGAACAACTGTGTACCAGACACAGCTTAATCCAGTCAGATCTGTAGTACCACTGTAAAACCAGGCAAAGATGCTACTGGACCTAGAGGGGAAGTCACCCAGTTATACACCATTAAGTAGATATGGCTGAAATGATTACTGAGCAGCAATTTCTAGCTAACCACAAGAAGACTTTATATTATTGCTTGATCATCTATGCCCTCAAGTAACAAGTCTCTTTAAATTCCCTTTGTGTGTGCAAATTTCTCTTTATGTCATTTTGCATTCTCACCTTAAAAGAAAGAATTATCCATGGAAAGTGTCAGAACTCTTTCTCACCCATTTTTGCATAAAACCCAACTACTGTAAATGTTATTCTAATGCCTTCTGTTAAGAGCACTTGACAGTGGTTTATGTCCATCTCAAAAGGCTTGTACACTGAATATAAATAGTACATTACAGTAGAGGTAATTCACAATATTTCTCATGGGAATGCTTTTCAATTAATGCTTGGAAACTACGTATTGCATTGCAAAAAGAGGCACTTTATGAATTCCTTCATTATATCTGAACCCTTCATAAACCCATAACACAACATCTGTCAAGACAGAGGAATAACATTGCCAAATCATTCAGACTTTCACAGTATAAGAATGCAAAAGTTAGCTCTAGCCACTTATAACATGAACTCTTTCTGTTGAACATAACTTGTTTCAGAAATAGTTCATCTCCGGAGTTTGAAACACTTCTGCAGCTGACAATTACAAATCTGGATCGAACAAAACAGATGCTATTACACCTATTTTATGTAGGTCACTTAATTGCTGCATGCATAGTCATGTAAGTAATATGTGTCATTTATTAAATGGCAACAGTGCTGTCTTGTCAAATTAGATTAGTTGTCTGTTTAATCAAACTGACAGCCTGGAGCTCTAGTTTGATGAATGCCTTTCATTCTCTACCATAAATCTGCAGTAGATCAGTTTAATCTGTTACGTATTGTAGGTGTATAGAATCTAAAAATAAAAGTCTGATATAAATAAGTGTCCTTTAGTGGCAGGGTACTAAAAATAGCCCTTTGCTTTGAGACAACCATTAAAAACACTTTTAGCGTAATAGGCAGCAGTTAAATATGTTGACTGCAAAGGGTTAATATTGCAAGGTCCATTTTGGTCTTTCATTGCATCTGTTACAGTGAGTATTATTGCAGGCAGCATTACACTGCTTCATAAGAGCATAATAGGACTGGTCCACTACCAAGTGACTTGATTTTGGAACAATCTCTTCAGATAACTACCCGGGAGACAGAGAGAAGAAAAAAAAAAATCTGCATAAGAACCGGATTCTAGTACCATTATAGTGAGATGTGACTTAATGCAGGAACACCTGAACAAATTTGATTAGTGCCAATATAAAAATTGATATGGAAATGAAAGAGAGAAATAAATTTCCACAGGACAAGAAATCAGAACATGTAAAGTGCAGAAAGACCTCAATAATTATTTTAAGCAGTACCAGAAAAATCCATCTTGATAAAACCAAATCTATGCTCTCTGGCATCCCAGCTCTTCATTCTTCCTTCATTCAACAAAGTAAAAAATTCAGTGCATACATTATAGTTATAGGTAATAAAATACTAAACAAAGAACCCTATATTATTATTATTGCAAATTCTGTCCAATCTACATGAGTAAAACGTAACCCACATTTGGTGTTTCGAAAGAGAACAGACAAAATGTGTTATCTCTGTTGATTTTTGTTTTTTTTGGCACAGTATTGTGCAGACAAAACGCTTTGGTCCTTGACGCCCAAACTCCCAAAGTGCAGAGGGTGGTGTGCAGTGAAGGCTGTCCACAGGATTGCCATGTCCATCTTTACAGCTGAGTTTTTAGAGCCACAACGTCCTGCTACCAGCGGCCGCTGACGCTGGCAATGTCCGAGTGATACTGGCGCGGCAGTCTCCCACTGGCTCCACCTTCCAGGAACGAGGCACGGATGTTTGACGGATCAAAGAGCTTTCTGCGGTTTTTATTCAGTTCTGTAAAGGTCAAACATGCGCAGAAATCTCTCATCAGAAATTAAATTTTAATATTTTGAGCCGAATGCAATGCAAAGCTTCTGTTTAAACAAGCAAAATATTTTAGATGGAACAATATGAACTGAAGGTATCTGTGAGGTACTTATTCAGTTCAACAGGATAATCAGTGTCAGGTTAAGACTCAGAGGCTGCCTAGGACACAGGCATCTATTTGGTGCAATTCTTATTTGGCACTGGTACAGTGTGAAGTAGATAATTTTTTGCAATATTGATTTAGAACCAGTTGACAGAGCTGAAACACTTTAAAAAGTTTGTTAGAATACTCAAAGACTGCAATCTTCCCAGAAGTATATGCTGCAGCACAACCGTGCAATGTAAACTGAGATGACAAAAAGCTTATCTTGATCATTTCTTAATGCACAATTCTTTAAAGACAAAACTGAAGCAATATTTTAATTAGGACTTTCAGAAAAAAACAGATGATCACCTCTCATTCCAACATGCACACTAATCTTGTATTAGCAAAAGCTCATCCAAAATACTTTTTTCCCCACTTTTCTATTCCTGTAACCAAACTTCATGACAGATAGAAATCACTGGAATATTACACAGATATTCACGACTGCTACTAAGTACATTGTATTTTTGCCCTTTTTACTGCACCATTTTAAATTAACAAAACATTCACTAATGGCATCAGTAGAAGAGATGAAATTGGGAGGAAAATAATGTAGTGTTACAATGAAGCATCTGAAAGAAACTCTTCCTCTAATACAGATTCATTGCCTAGTCAAGGAGGATAGCACTCCTATGTAATAAGAAACCTCATGCTATTTATCACAATTAGAAAAATCTAGTTAGGCTTTATATACTACAGCATATTTTAAGAAATTATATTTGGCCTTCTTTCTGCATGTAGGATCAAGACAACTATTAGTTAAAACGGGTTATAAAAATTCCAAGTAAGAGTTACATGTTTCTCTCAAACCCATGCATTTGTGGCATAGAAAACTGCCAAAAAGCCAAAGCCAAAAACTCAAAGCCCCTCAAAAGCAGGCAGTTTTTCCCAGCAGGATGATTGCCCTGCTAATCAGTAAAGTGGAGGACAGGGAACTAAAAGTTGTGACTGGTAGGTAGTGCCATTCAGACCCTGTAGTGCTTGTAATCCCACAGCTTCTTGGACCCACAATTTTGGAGCATCCAAAAAACTTCACAATCTGCAGTGAAACAAACTTTCACCAAGCTCCAACTGTACAGGACTATTGCAACTGAGCTGCTATTTGGTAATAGCAAAGCCTGGTTTTAAGCACCTCAGGTGAGGGGCAAGCTGTTATGACCTCTGTGGACTAGTGTCTTAGTCCTTCCAAGCTCCTTTGCCAACTATAAGCACACGACTCGAGTGAGAAGAATACAAACAAACAATGCTTAAAATCAACCAAATGATACTTTGTGTTATTTACCTGAGATTGCAAGCAGCATTTTTCTTCTGGCACCAAAAGTGGTAATTCCTAACTCTTTCAGATCTTGATCAGTAAGAGTAAGGAATGTCTGCAGATCAATCTAGAGTAAAAAGAAATAGGAAAATTAGGCAAAACAAGTTTTTACACAAAAGTATTAATTAATAAATGTGGTTCAGAATAGCTTCATTTTTTTCCCCTACTGCTTTGTACAGGTACTCTATTCCTACTCAGCCAACCTATTCCTTGCATGGAAACAGCAATTATGGCTTTTCAATGGCTTCTTCACACAGCTGCTCAATTTGCTACATTTCTGACAGAGGAGAAACTGAAAAGTAAGCAGTTTTAGAAAAATCACAGAAGATCAATTAGTCTTATTTATTTGCAAATCTTGAGATTTTGAGTATTTACCAAAACCACTACAACACGCTTGGGAACAGTGTACATGCCAGGTATCTATGTCTGTAGATACAGTAGGTGCTTCAGATTATACCAGGTTAGCACAGGAGGATTGCTCAACTCCTGGTGACACATTTGAGTTCAAGCACCGAGCATTCAACAGCGTGTGCAACAATGGATGTTTGTGGTATTTCTTTTCCCAGTGCAATTCACAGAAACAGTAGAAAATTGTTTAGTTTTCACCCTGGTCAAACTACTTGGCTCGTCTCGCACCTCATCAGCACCTCTTGAGATAAGAAAAACCACAGCAAAAACCCAGCTGTGAAGCAAAAACCACCCTTAGTATCAGAAACCAATGCAGCTCTCTCTCCTTTTTAGGAGAGTGGCTAAAATAACAGGGAAGGATTAAGAGACTGGATAATATGGTTATTATGGAACATTCAGAGGAACATACAGAGGAGATAAACCTGAAGAGCTGTACATAGAATTGAGGCACAGCTGGATTTACTAATTCAGATTGGGGATTGACCCCACATGACTTAAGCAGCATGATTAGAGAGAGAGACAATGAATGAAGGCACGAAATGCAGCAGATGCAGCTGTCCCCAGGCTGAGCCAGCAGCACTGCACTTCAGGGCACTCAGAGTGCACGTACAGGAGTGACCTAGGGCACGGGAGACGGTACAAGTTTGCCTCCTGACTACCCTTTAACAGTGCAGTACACACTTGAATGCATCCTTGGTGTGTGCAGACGTGATGTGTGCTGCTGAAGACACAAAGTGGACATACATGAAGGTGCCAAATCCAGCTGTGGTCCTTCCCCTGTACCACATGGGATACTGACAAAACCCACATGGACACCTCCACCCTAGTACACCCAATTCCAGCAGTGTGGCACATAAAACTTCCCATTTACAACTACAGTGCTTTTGGGACAAGCTCAGGAGCTCCATGCCTGTAAGTCTTGCAGCTGGGCCCATTGTACTTTTGTGACACAGTCAAATCTGGCAGCAGAATAAACCACCTGCAGACAACCAAGTGGACTCTACCTATACAGCACTCTACGGATAAGGAATACTTGGAATAAAAGATTAGCTGGAGTGGAGGTGGAAATCTCACACAGTTGACTGACCATATCTCCCTGTTGGGAGTGGATCAAAGGAAGTCAACTGTAAGTTGACAAATCTTTAGTAAGTATAAATCAAAGGTGCAGGACAACATAGTACTCGTGTCCAGGCTCACTATCTGGAACCTGCAAGGTGTATGGAACACTTGGAAAGAACAGCCCATGAAAATTCTGCCACAAAGTGAGAGTTCCCAGTGGCTTTGGTCAAGAGACAGAACAACTGCTGCTGGAACAAATCCTACTAACACAAAGATGTCTTTCAAAGGAACACTGACCTCTTGCTGTTGGAATACGTCCGTGTATTTGCCCAAACCAAGCTTACTGAAGAGCTCAGGCAGGTCAGATCCCTTAAACAAACTGTTCAGGTTACAGCCATTGCTTCCTGTCAGCGAGGAAATGCAGTCCATGTAATTGCTGCTACTGAGATAGTGCTCAGCTGAAAGGGAAGAAGTGCATTTTTTAGACACTTCACAGAAGGGCACACTTTTCTATCAGCTAGGTCATTAAAATTACAAAATACTTAAATCTTTATTTTTCAGAAAAGAAAAGAAAGCTTCTCAGTGGTCTAAGAGAATGAACACCATAAAGCAATTTTTTTGTTCATTAAGTTCCAATGTTTGTTTTCTATAGAAAGACATGTGGGTAAACATTTTAAACGATAAAATCACATTATGGGAACTGGATCACATTATGTATCACATGGATACAAGCCAGAAAGTCATGGAAAGAGCTGCAAGACCCCACGGCTTTTCCTCCTCTTAAGCCCTCTCCTCCTTTCCCCAATGACTATTTTGGAAAACATCATTGCACACAAATGCAACCAACACTTTTTGGTCTGGATGGGGAAAAAACCACACTGGAGCTATTCTTGATAAAAGAAATATGATGTGGCCATTATTTTACTACAATGCAGACAAAAATATGAATGCCATAGTTTATAAAATACTAAAACTGGAAATCCACTCCCTACACAACTTTAAATTACATTCCCAAAAGATAATAGCTTTGAAAAGTTTCCACAATGAGTTTCTTAAAAAAAACCCAGAAACCTGGCTTGGCAGTGAATCCCTTTCCTGCATGTGTGCATACTGATAGTATAGAATCACATAGTTCCTAATTATTTTTCCTTATGCTGTGTAAGAACAGGATAGCTCCCATGCTATCAAGCATATGTGTAAGTGGAGCCTCTGGGAGTGTTCCCTCCCTCCCTACTGACACGGGAAGAATAACAGTGAAAGCATAAGCAGCTTGTGGCAGGTAAAGGGTATTTTCCCAGGTAAGCAAAATTAAGATTTCCCCGGAGACTTCTGCTATGGCCTTCACTACAGAATGCCAATGGGATGTGAAAAATCGCCATTTTTCACCACTAGCTGTGCTAAATTTCTTATTTTTCTGGGCACAAACTAGTTAGAAGCATTTGGGATTGGATTTATGGAGCTTGGAGAATTTCTGTCTAACTCAGCTCCATTTTGGAAAAGAATTTTAAAATACAGTAGACTGTTCAATGTTGAAAATGTGAGTGTTAGCTTTGACAAGTGAAGCAATAACTAAATTGAGTTTTTAGACTTTAAAAGGTGGTGCCTTGATTTCTTCACTATCAGAGAAAAGTAACACTGAAAATACCCAAACAGAAATTCATGATCCTCCTTCTTACTGCAGTCAGGAAGTATTATCTTAAAAATAAAGAAGAAATTCAACACAACTGTGCAATTGTGTCGATGAAGTCATACATTTTAGTCCTGCAGCACCTATACATTAAGGTAACTACACTTGTCCAGCCAACTCATAGATGTTTCTTTTATCCTTCCTCTACACCTTCCATTCTCTGGGAAAGCTGCAGCTGCTGTAGAACAATTTCCTCCACTTCTGGTGTATTTTCTGTATTTGAAGATATCCTTTCCTAGAATGCCCAAATTTTATTTTCTGTGTACTTGGAATTTAATCTGGGATTTAGGTTTTTAAAAGAAAAATGCAACAAAAGAGAGTAAAATCAGCCACAGTACTTATTTCCTCATAATGCAGATTAGTAGTATGGACTAGTATTTTCTACCTCCACTTTTCTTTCTTTCAAAAAAGCATCTATTAAGTTACTTAAAAAATGAAATGAAGTTTCTAAGTGTTGAACTAAAATACAATATTTTAATTTGTAAATTTCAAATATTGTTTAAAAAGTAATTACCAGAGGTACAGCCTGTATCCACGGAAACCAGTGTTTAAATTCACGTGCTAGGCCATGCCCAAAACACGGACAGGCTTCTTTTCACAGAGTGGCCTGGGTTGGAAGGGGCCTTAAAGATCATCTCATTTCAATGCCTCTGCCATGGGCAGGGACACCTTCCACCAGCCCAGGTTGCTCCAAGCCCTGTCCAACCTGGCCTTGGACACTTCCAGGGATCCGGGGGCAGCCACAGTTTCTCTGGGCAACCTGTGCCAGGGCCTCCCCACCCTCACAGCAATGGATTTTTTCATAATATCCAATTTAAATCTACTCTTTCGGTTTGAAGTCATTCCCCCTTGTCCTGTCACTACATGCTCTAGTAAATTTGATTCCCATGAAGAGAATCATGCTTTAAAATTCAATATTAGCACAGATTATGACTCCAGTGAGCAAGTAGCCCAATAAAGACCTGGCTGCTGTTGCATTGGTAACATAGCAGAACAATAGCAGTCTAGAAATAAGCTTTTATAAAGATCTGGTTTCAGAACACCTTGAAAAACCGCTTCCATGACAGCAAAGAGCTTTCCAGCAAGAATGTCTGGCATTTATAAAATTTCCTTAAGTTTGCCTTTTGAACCATTATTTGTATATCATGTTACACTACCTTGCATATGCTTTGACATTGCAAATTGTAAAAAAAAAAAAAAACCAAAGTTGTCAGGTGTCAGTAATTTAAATCCCTAGTGATGTCAGGATACATTTATATTACAATAAATATTAATTGATATCAATATGATTTTTTTTAAAATCAGGTATTAAAGAGTTTATTAACCTGATTTGTTTTGTTTCCGTTTGGGGCTGCCAATTGAGGAGACAAAATCATGAGCAGAGGGTCCCAGCCCATTACGGTCTCTCCAGTTATCAGATTCACTGCCACTTCCCAGGTGCTCCCGACTGCTGGACCGGGACAGAGACATCGATGAACCCTGCAAATCACAGAAGGAAAATTTGGGCAGAAAACAGAGGTTTCATTGCGACTCAGATGTTTTCTTTGAAACAGCTCAGTTATAAAAAAAAAAAAAAAAATGCTTGCAAACATTCTTTTGGCAGTTGATCAATAGTCAAATAATTGCAAACTGGACACGAAAACAGCAGGTGTGCTTAAAACATACACAGTTTACAGTTTTGAAGCAGGAGTTATTTAAAGACCATGATTCAAAATAAATTGCTCGGTATTTCCAAGTCTGTTTCCAAAACATTCCATGGTATCAAATTCCCACACAAATTCTAGACAAAGCAGTCTATTGACTACATCCCTTCACGGGGAAGAGTACATAACAGAACATTTATCTGAAGATAAGTGCCTAAAGTACACAATATTACAACAATTCTGCAATGGCCTGTGAATTTGCAGTTTTGTTTGTAGGAAGTTTTTTGGTTGTTTTTGTTTGTTTGTTTGTTTTTAATAGATTTCATATTCCTGTAAAATACTACTCATGATCTCTTATCGCTGTGGGTGAGAATGTTCCAAAATAAGGTAACAGTATTCGGTGGGGACATACACAAAAGAGACTGACATTGATACTACACACTTACATGAGCCAAAAAATTGTGGAAATGAACAATTTCATTCTATACACTTACACCAAATTGCAATTGAAAAATATCATTTAGGACACAGCAATCTTTTATACTATTCAGTAAAATTGACAGCACTGAAGAAACAAGGCAAAAGCTCCTTATCATTGGTAAAAATTAGGAAGGTGTGAGCTAGAGTTAGTATGGCTACAGAAAAGAAGGAAGGTAAGGATTGACTTCAAGTCTTAGAGAAGAGCAAGAAGAGACAGGGCCTCTACCTTACATGAGATCACAATGATGTCTAAGAGTTGTCAAGTTAAAAAAAGATGTCATCCAATGTTTCTGGAAAACTGAATGCACAGTAAAATACCACAGCAAAGATGAAATATGTTTAGTGAGCTTATTTTACAAATTAACTTCCCAGGCATTAGACCGTGATACCAAAACTTCATCTCCTCAAAGGCTTCAGCACATGACTCTCAAAGGTGCACATGCATTGGAAGTGTGGTGGCACAGTCTCCAATACAAATGGTGTTGAAAACTGCTAAGCAGAGGAGGATACTACAAGGAATCCAAGATTTTCAGCCTCCCCAGATGTTTCCACAATAGCTCATCCCAAACAATGGTAACTGGAGTCCTAACATGGTATCGCTTCACTGGAGAGAGCTGCCGTGGTCTGTGGTCTGCTCATGGGCAGATTCCAAGTGACTGAGACACAGTGTTCTTGGTTGGAATGACAGACCCACTTAGAGACTTTAGACATCATGGTCTGTGGAAAAAACCCACCACAGTTCAACCAAAAAATAAAATAAATAACCAGAAATTCTGGCTGTACCTTTTCTCTCCCCTAGCTCCTACTGCATTATGTGTATCCAAGCAGAATGACTCAAAAAGTTGGCATGTCAGCTGGAGAACACCACAGCACATTATCATGGTTGAATATTTCTTTTGCATCAAAAGCTAGGTATACTCTAGAGAAAAGCTGCATAAACATACCATTTACATTTTATGTAAGTAGGACTGAAAAAGGTGTGTAATACGGAAGTTGGGAAAGATTCCAGCAAGGAAACACACTAAAAATCAACTTCAGAATGCCTTTGGAAAGAAAAGAACAAATTTCCTGCAAGATTCCCATGCTGGGACTCTGAAGAGGCTTGCTGGACTCTGGTTGCCTTCTGCCTGGGAACTTTCTGGGCCACTGAACAGTGCAAATCAAGAAAGCTGTTATAGTTCTACAGCTCTGTCAACATAAGATGAGCTGCAGACACTTCTTGTTCTGATGTTCTGCTCCACCATGCAGTGATTCACATTATATAGTTTATCTGCTATGTATACACTGTTTTCATTAGGTTACCAAATTTCTGCTGCTTGTCTGCAACAACTGAGATATTTGGCCCCATAAGTTGTTTTAAGTTTCTTTAAACAAATATATTTTAAGCAGACTTCTATGCTCTGTGACTTCTATAAGATCTATAAAACAGATATAACTGTGTGTGTTGGGCTGAACGTATTCCATATGCCTTAATATTTATGTAAGAAGCATTTTTCACCATAAAATATATTCAGAACATTAAAAATCTTATCTGCAAGACTTCTTTTTACAGAAGTTATAGACATTTCTCAAGAGAAATAACTGTATCACTTACTAAAAGTAAACTTCCCTTACAATATACTTTTTTATACCTCATATGTAGTTGTCATGGATGGCTTGTACGATACATGATTTGCTCTTCTTAGTTCCTTGATAGTTTCTGCAGGCATGGATTTAGAGAACCCCAAACCACTCCATGTATTTGTTGGAGTTCTCACTTCTGTTACAACTGGCTTCTTTAACATAGCTGAAAAAATACAGAGACAAATCAGTAAATCTCAGCCTTCGTGGAGGTACTGAGAGGATAATCCTGCAGTCATGAATGGTAACAACTGCAGCTCAAACAGTAAACTCCAAACACCTCCACTTGCTACACAGCTTGAATCCTGCCCTTCCTTAAGGCAATTTACTCTGTCAGAAGATAGTTAAGCCCCAGAGGGCTGCATGGAGGTCAAAAGAATCATATCTGTTTCAAAAAGAGGAACTTCTGGTTTTCTTTTGGTGGTGTTTTTTTTTTTAACAAGGTCAAAGATATGGTTAAGTCCCTTATCAATTTTGTAACTTAATTCATCCCTGAAGTAAGTAGCCATTTAGCCAATATGACAAACATCTCAAAGTTTAATTTGCATCCAAATAAAGTCAAGTATTACAGTTATGAGCACTCTGAAGACAATATGGATCATTTGCATATGGATATACTTACATATTCCATCTGCAAGCTGTTCTGTTCATATTGTATTTTATGCTATATTGGTATTAAAAATCTTTTGGAACATAGAACTAATAGACAAGTGTTTTGCTACCAGTTTCAGATTTGATTAAAAATCAAATTACAAAACTGAAACTTCAGAAAAATCATTTCATCCATGTACTAACAAACTTTTCAGAAGTCACTGTTTGTGCACGTACCTTTGGTTGCCAGTAGTTTCTTCTGTTCATAGTCAAATGCCTAAAAATTAAACATGCAGAAGATAGCTTAATTGCCATTCTAGTTAAATGTCACTCCAGTACTCATCTCTTTGTGAAAACAAAGGTTTTTAGAGTGGCCAGTGAATATATCTAGGAGAAACCTGAAGTACTGCACAATAATTTGATGAAAGTCCAATTAGAGCCTTAGTTACTTAAAGTGTTCACAGAAACAAAGATTTTAAATAACTATCCAGTATCCATTTGAGTGAGGGTCTAGCAATATTTACAAACTGCTTAGGCAGACTTTTTCTTTAATTTGTTTTTAATAAGACATTTTTTCAAGCATACTTTCTCTTCCTTAACCATCTGTACTCAGCATTTAAAACATTCCCCAACAGTACCAAAAAGATAAAATATATCTTAGCAAATCTAGGCATCATGGTTATTTTTAATAATCTTTCAAGTTTAGTTCTCCTCCACACACTCATCTTGTGAAAGGGAAAGAACTTAAGTGTTGAGAGAATTTTAAAAAACCTTGTATCTGTACTACCTATGACAATGGAAGATGTGAAGTTTAAATACCCCATATCAAACAAGCTACAATTGATTGAATTACAAGTTGGCAAGCCTAAACACATAAAACTACAGTATTAGCCTGAAGTGTTACATTCTCTACTAAAAATATTTAGGGGAATAACTAAGGAAAAGAGCTGCAAAATACTAACCTTCATCTTGTTCCACTACTCCTCACAGTCTGGTTATGCCCACACTGATAGATCTATACTGAAAACTACCCCGTTACTACTGCCTTACAAAGTAGTCAAAGGGGGCTCCCTCCCTCCTAGGAGAGATTTGCAATAACATTTATAGTAGTAGGCTGTAGTTTAGCAGATAGGAACAGTACAAGAGAAAAGAAAAAGGAGTATATGTACAGATTCACATTTGTATTAGCAAAACCATTGTAATTAAGTCCCATATATAAAACCTGAAGCTATAAAAAAATTGTGTTGACACTGCTTATGGAAAGTTGTAAAACATCTCCTGCAGATGTAATTCTCTCAAAGCAACAATATAAGATTTCTAAAAGGCAAATGATGCTTATGTAGACTAATATAGCCACCCAATTTTTCTGTACCTAAATTTTTATTATTCAACAGAAGCACAAGAGCTTTTCTGTTTCCAAGAATTTTCGTTGACAGCCCACTCTTCGCTCAAAGGAGTTAATGACTTGGCTGTGAATGCTTTTACTGAAATGCTAATGACAATTCAGTCTCCAGTCCCCGTGCATTCCGTGGTAAGTTCACTCAGCGATGATCAAGGTTTTAAGCTGGAATTGGCTGTGCTCAGGGAGAACGTACCTGCATATTGACATAGGAGGGCTGCGGGGCCAGACGTGCTCGCTCGGAGTTCTGCTGGGCGGCCGCTGCTCGCTCTGCTGCCCGTTCACTGCCAGGAGCCTTCTTATCAGCCACGGGGCCCTCGGAGGCACTTAACTCTGCGTCTGAGAGCAGCCTCTCTGCAGTGCTGCGGGGGAAAGGCACTGGTAACTCACTGAGCTTTTTAAAGCAGTGAACATGCAATGCAGTTTTGGTAATCGAGCTTTACCCTGAGAAGTCTGGCAATAAAATTCAAGACATGTCAGTATACAAACATCTTTTAGCAATACTTCCAAAAGTTTCAGCTCTCCTGTACCTATTTGTTGGTGAAAGAAAGCATGTATTGCTCCTTCCTGTATTACCAATTCTGAGCTGTCTGGTATCTGGAATTATTGAATGCCTTGCTCAGGCCAGCAGTTCTAACAGGTAGTTATAGGGTAGTTCTAACACATAGATCCTATCTATGTTACCTATTAGATCCTAACAGGTAGTTGTAGAATAGAGATTGCATAACAAGGGACTAAGAAACTTAACATAGGTCCGACTTGTTTTTAAAGTTTCAATACCTGCAGTCCTACATGCCTTCAAGAATTGCAGTCCTACATGCCTACCTTACCTCCTAATGCTATCTACTTTTTTTTCTTAAAAAAATCAGCCGTATTTCAGGCTACTCTAGAACAGTGATGTCTTAATCAAAGCAAAGTGATCGTGTCGTAGAAGCTGTAAACTACTACCCCGAAAATATGCCCTAGGGACACTGTGAGCATTGTGTCCTCGACAAAAAGAACAAGGCATACAAACAACTGACTGACATACAAACAAGTGAATCTGGTTAGCAGGAATTCTTGGATTTCTAAACTAAGAGAGCAGAGTTAATGAAATACATATCACAGCTTTAACAGTGTAAATAAATGAAGCAAAAGAAAATATGCGTCTCAAAAGAGCGGTGATAAACAGTTCCCAAAGAAATAGTGAAAACACAAGTACATATCATAGCTTTAACAGTGTAAATAAATGAAGCAAAAGAAAATATGCGTCTCAAAAGAGTGGTGATAAACAGTTCCCAAAGAAATAGTGAAAACACAAGTACATCAGACAAAAAACATTGCATGAAGAACAAAACCTGTGTTGCCAAGACATATTATGACTCAAAAGAGCCTTTCCCACTGCTGTCTCATTAAAAAAAAAAACAACAACCCAACCAAACACTGAAACAAGTGTTTGAGAACATGCTCTTATGCCCTGAATATTGCTTTTCTAAGAAGCAAACAGCCTCAGGTACACACAAAAGGAAAAAGCTGTCAGTTAGGAGCTATTCTCAAAGCACTCAACGAAAAAGGAAAGTGCAAAAAAATATATCCTTTAGAAACAGGTAATGCAAGTTCCTCTGACAAAAATCCCTACTCTTTTGTGAGAGAAGAAAGACATTTATTTTTTTTTAACAAAAAATACTTACGATGTACAAAAAGTCTGCAGTTATCAGACAAACTGGGGGCTATAATAACATCTGATGTGATTAAAAATCCAAGCCAAATTAAATCAGTTCTTTGAGTATCTTACAAGTGAACCACTCCTTCCATGTATAAAAACATATTAAGTAATTTTGTATTGCGAAAGTCCCATTAATCTGTATTTATACACTCAACTTACTGTAAGTGAGAGTTTTTGGTGCCTTGCAGTAACTCAACCGTTTGCCTCTTGGCACAGGCCTGCTTTGAAGAGCTCATCATCTGCTTCAGATCACTGGTATTTGCTGAATGGGAAGGACTTCTTGGCATGCCCACTTCTACAAAAGCATCATTGCAACCTACAAGACCAATAAAAAGAATAGTTAAACAACAACAACCCTTTTATGCTCTAGTGAACTTACTGAAGGAATGACAACTATGGGACAAAATCTGCTCTTCCTCCTCACAGAACTGTTCTGGTCTTCTTGGTTAAGGTTAAGAAGTCAGGTATGTAAGTTCAAATGTACAGAAAAGGTGTTGGCATTCACGTATATAGTAGACACACTAAGCATTCTCTTTTTTAAGATACTTATTTTAAGTAAAATTGATTAGTATTAAATGTGAAGAATGACAACTAGAAGTGACTAAGCATTCTGAACAAATCTGTGTGTTCTACACAATTTTCTGCAATAACGTTCTCAAAGGCATTAATTGTTTCCCTCTGTTAAAAAGCAAAAATAAAACATCATTTCAAACCACGAGAGATTGTTTTAAGCAAGGCAGTTAAGCTGCTGCAAAAAGAAAACTAAAATCCTTGTGGGTTATTTCCCTCTGTTCTTAGGGAATGTGTGAAATGTTACAACTGCATTAGGTTATTTAAGGTGTATCAGCAGCACATCTCACTTACTACTTCTGTTTACTTTCTTTGACAAGGAATCTGGGAGATCCAGGATTGTTTTCCTGTAATGTGGTTGCAAAACCAATGCACAGGGAATACCTTTATGCTTTTGTTTCATAAACTGCACACAGACTGTGCAAACACTGCCAGACAAAGGAATGCAACATCAAAATCTTACCTTCTTCACTGTTTGACTTGGCAGCTCCTTGTTCTGAGGCACCATGAGCACTCGTTTGTCTCACCGGATCACTGTGGTTCGCGCTCAACACATTTTCCCCCAGCGATGTGGCAGACAGTGCAGCATACTTGATATTTGAGGCCTGAAACGATTGTCAAAAATCCCTAAAGTGACTTGTATGCTTAAGGAAATACTGAAGCAATTTCCCTTTTCTATCTGTGCAGGAGAAAAAGAAACCCATCACCGGTACAGGAGAACAATACGTTTGAATGTTCTATTTGTCAGTCTTTTCAGTCATATTTGAAAATGCTGCTGTTATATTTATAAACTGAAAAGCTTTAAGAACTACTAACATGGATAGTTTTCTCTTTCAGCTTTCCTTAGCAGAGGTCTATTACAAAGAGATCTGGTTCTCCAGAGACACCACCTACCTTTACATGACCATTTAAAGAAGGTGAGCCTTTTTTACTCTCTGATTGCATGCCGTTAACGTGGACTTCGACAGGAGTCAAGCCTGGTGGTGGAGATGGAGTGTTTTGACTATAATTAGGCACTCCAGACAACAGAATACTAGTTAAGGTTGCTTGGGCAGTAGATGGTATCATTAGGTGTGGAATAGCAGAAAAACCTGGAACAAAATTTGGTTATGTTCTGATTAAGTTTCTCATTTAATTTTCTCAGGCATTATACTACTTTATACAGATCTTTATGTAGCTGTGATACATTACTAAAAGGTTTCCATTAGAATTACATGCCAAAAAAAATTGCTTTATCTACCCATTACTGGATAGGTTACCTTAGTTATTTTTTATAAAACAGATGAAAACATTGCATGGGACTGCATGCCATAAGTTTATATTAAGTTATAACTTTAATTTTGCATATTTATTCATCCATCCATGTTAAGATAAATGTAGGAATTAAGGTTCCAAAGAATGAAATATTCTGGACTCATCAATTGTCACTCTGATGACTTAGTGTTGCACAGATCACGTAATTCACATTAAACTTGCACCAACCTGTGGTGTTTGTGTTAGCAAGAGATGTTGCCCATAACGTGGGACTAGGAGTGCCTGAACTTGGACTCTGCAAGGGGCTCACAGAGCTGTTAAGGGCATTCAAAAGAGAGTTTGGAGCAGTTGAGGTGTTGACTGACAGAGCTGTTGGACCTAAAAGGCCTGCAAAAAATTATGCAAGTGAATATTTAGATAAGACCTGCAGAAAATGATTTTTCACAGAAGTACCAATTGAAAACAAACAAACACCCACTAAATTGCACCAGCACATGTTTCACAAACTAATTTTAACAATAACCCTGCTGTTCATTTGGTGCACAGAGCACACTAAGAATGCCTGTTCTTGAACTTGGAATCATATATCCAAGAAGAATTGCAGCATCTTCTATGTCCTTTTACTGGACCCTAACTCTTGTCATAACAGTCTGCACCAGTTGCTTCTCAGCCCCACCATCCCTTTGTATCCTCTCTATTGCTTCTGATGGTTTGCTTCAAAGCAGCATCACACAAGAAAGCAACTGTACTACACCACCTTCCTTTCATTTCAGACAATAACCCTTTCCTCAGAAGCTCCTATGAATGAATCACCACTTCTACACTAAGGACTATTCAATTCCTTTTTGCATCTTCAATGCTGACTGCAAACCACCCCCCAGATGCATTGCTTACTGCCAAAGCATTCCCTCAAACCAGCTCTTCACGTTAGAAGATTTATAAATTCAGCACTACACTAAAAAGGTAAAAACCCCAACCCCCCAAAGTGCAGGCATGACAGGAACAGTCACAAAAGCAGCATTAACACCCACTGTCAAAGGGCACAAACACTTGCCCCTGTGTGACCCCAGGGCAGCCTGGGACATGGAACCACACAGCACTCCTGGGTGGCAGGTCACGAGGGAGCACAGAGGTGACACGAGAACTCAGTTTCACGAACCAGTGTCAAGGTTTGTCACAAAATTCTTCTGGGACTGCTTGGCTTTCTGATACAAAGCTTGAAAATAAAACAGTAATTCCAGCCTGGACTATGATCTGCTTCTATAAAATTACATTAAGACAGGAAGCTTACACATTTCTGTCCTGAATTACATACCAATAAGCAAGGTCTAAACTAGAAGCTCGTGTATCCCTCCATTACAGTGAAATACAGCCAGAACTGAAGTGTGCTGTTAGCTGTGTTAAATTCCATGTACTGGTGACAGGCTTCAGCACCTACACAAATTCAGGGCAGCTTGAGACATCACATTGCCAAAGACATGGTAAAAGCCACGGTAAAAGCCACATCCTACCTCACCTGTATTTCCCTCCCTTTCACTTTCAGCTGAGTGGTTTGAGTACTTCCAGAGATTTTTTTTTCCCCCGCAGGGATGAGTCACACACCTGATTACGAAAGCCTTGGAGGAAGTTTTATAACAACAATCCCTTGAAAGGCCAGATGCTGTTGGAATTCTCTAATGCCTTAACACGACTTCTTATGCAAAACACGCATCTGGTCCCTTTTTCTAGTACAAATGAATTAAGTTTCAAACAAATAGATATGTATTAAAAACATAAAAATATAAATATAAAAAAATGCATACCGAGCCCAGTGAGTCCAAGTCCTGCTGAGGACAAAATATCCAAACCAGGACAAGACAGACCAACAGGGCACGAGACAGTAGAGGGACTTGATGCTATGGTGACTCCACTACTTTCAAGTCCCAAGAGACATTTCCGTGCCTCGTACATATTCAAGGCATTTCGTTCAACGCTTTTTACAATCACAGACTGTAGGGGAGGAAAACAACAACAAAAAACAACAGAAAAGGAAAATAGGTGAGTAATGCAGTTTCATAAGGTGGATCTGCAACACAGATAACTCTTCTTAATACTTCTCCATGGCCATCAATAACAGCCCTGTGAGACAGTATGAGCTAACATCCATTACCAGCTACTCAAATCCAGTGGCCTTGACAGTGAGTTTAGGGATTTCATGTGCACTTGCAATGAGAATGATGGAAGACTCCTTGTCTTAAGAAAATTAATTATTACTGTACCTTGGTGCTATTTAGCACACCAAATGTTAAGTGCCCCAAGATCTAGATGAGTGAATCAATAATTAAAATCTTATCTTCTCTTTTACCTGCGGTCTATACCTTGAAGTGGACAAGAAAAGTTGTTCACATTAAATTCAGCTATTCAATTCTTAGCTGTCTGAGAATAAAGTAATAGATACCTGGAAAATTATATTGCAAAAAACCCCCATTGTTTCTTGTACATGCTCTACAGGGTGTTTCTTTGTATTGATTTTATATATCCCTACACAGGGAAGCTTACCTACTGACACAGTGGAATGATCACTTAATATTTCAAGGTTTTGCCTGCTATGGCATTATATACAACCACACAGACAACTGCAGAGTCCTTTACCCATAGACACTGGAATATTTTACAATGAACACCTCTTTTTTAGAAGTATTTTGTATTTCTGCTTTTCGTGACTCTTTCCAATATCTTGCATGTAACAGCAACATTTCTTCTAGTCACAATATTTTTTTTATTTTTGTTTAATTCTAATTGCTAAAGAACACTGTGACTGTGTGGGGAAGCTGCAATTTTAGACGAATTTCTTTAAAAAACAGTCAAGAGAAGTTCTAGTCAGATACAATTTGTCTCCTCGTAATTCATTTCCTTTATCAGTATATTCCATGCAAAAGCTAACTTCTGTATTATCAAACATTTAATGAAAGTCAAATTACCATAAAGCAGAGCTGCTGGATCATTTAAACTGGTATTTCAAGCACAAAATATATATGCCTTTTACAAGTTTATGATCCATTAAGTTAGAGAGGAAGAGCACACATGTCAACTTATCAGCTCTATAAAGTTGCCACGACAGCCTAAAAGGGATATATTAGCTTTGCACAAACCTTGCTTGGTTGCTTTGGTTTAGGTTTAATGCTTATGAAGACGTCTAACTGCTCCATTAGCTGTGTTATAAACTGGGGTTCTACTTCGATTTCTTCCTTCATATCAAACATGAGCACAAGAGGAAGGCAACCCTGAAAAGAAAGGCACAAAAAATTCCCAACACTTATAACTGACCCTTTTCCCATGCAAATGTTAGCAATAAACTGAAATATAGACATTGTAACGTTTACACATCATGATACCAGAAGTTCAGGGAAAAAAAAGCAAGTATGAAATTTTAAGGAGAGCCGTTTCCTTGTATGCAAGAACACAGGTGTGTTTTTCTGCCCTGGGAGTCTGAACAGTTTGGTACTTTAAGGGTGAAATGATTTGTTAAATATTTGGCATTCCAATCAGCACATATGCACCTTGATTAGTTATTTATACAGACTTAGAGGTGTCCAGGGAATTCAAATTCAGAAACCACTACTACTTATTAAATTAGAAAAAAGTCCTGTCAGGAATTGATAGGAGGCCTCACACTGAAATGTCTCGTTCTAAAAAACTTCTCTGTAAATCACCAATGCCTAAGTCTTAGCTTTTACCTTTCTCTTCCCCTGTCCCAGGTCAGCTGGATAAATATTTTCTAGTGATGTGGATGACATCTGTAACACACTTCCAGTACTAAAACCTTATGGAGTTAAAAAAAAAATCCCTAAAAAAGGCCCAGACCAATGAAACAACGAAAAACTGAATTGTCACATGATATCTAGAAATTATCAGATTGCTACTTCTCATAAAATCACAAAAATAGAGGGTAAAAAGTCAGTAAAAAGCAAATCCTACTTCTGGTGAATTTAGGTTCACAATTAATAGTATCACATGTGTCAGGGAAAAATCCACAGTAAGATACAGTCAAGGAAATGGTCTTAATGAATCAGTTTCCTGCTTTGGCTTCAGAATGAAAAGCAGCAAATTGGTGTGTTTAGTCTGCAGATCACTTGTTCAGTATAATTTAATATTAAATAGCATTTCTCGACAGTACCACCTATAGTTGCAAAGTACTACCAAAACCTCAATTAAAGCAATTTTAACTTCAGGAAAATTAAAGCAAGGCATCCTAAATATTTTGACCACAGGAAGACTGACAAGCACAGCTTAACACCACAATATGAACTGGTCTGAAAAGAATAATTATAGATATAGTCCATCTAAAAACACTAAAGTCAATAATCAAGGATTAACAGTAACAGAACTGCTGGGAGCATTTCATACTTGGATTTTCAAAATATTATTGTAAAAAAAGTTGGAGTAATTATTTCCTATGCTTTCCCAATTGCATTGAAAACTTGCCTACGTGGGAATTAAGAAATTCCTGACATTTCCTCTCCAAAGAAACCTACTTACCTGACAAACACAGAAAAGGCAGGTTGGCAAAACAAAACACAACCCATCATCCAACACCAACAGAACACTCCAAAAATCTGCCTCTACTCAGAAGCATATCGTTATCATAAATTTAAATTGCTTATGATGCATTTATATTACCAAGGTCATTTTTCAAATCATGTTACCAGAGATTACAAATATTTTAGATAACTGCAAACACTGACAAAAATAGAGCACTCAACTGAATCAGCTTTTTGCAGTGTGAGCAGCAATCCTCCCTCTCTAAGGTTAACTTACAACTTGAGCCATAAACACGTGCCAAATGAGCATATTTTCTATAATCTGGCAGCTTTTTTGTGCAAGTCTCGCTGAAAAGTATTTACCATGAGATATTGCCTGGCAAGACAGACAGCCTCAATTGTGCCCTGGAGGTAGACAGTGGATTTCTTCTGTGGGTTACTGGGGTCAGGGAAGTGGATCTGAGCACCAGTCCTCTGCATGATATGTTTGATGTTGCTGCCATTCCGACCCATCATAAAGAGATGATGCTGTGCTGCGATGTCCAGCTGTGTGCTCACAGGGATTGCAGAGGCCAGGCTCCCAGCCAGGTGTTCCAAGAGCATGGCTGTTCCTTCCTGAGGTGGGGGGAAATGAAGGAAACTGGTGAAATAATGCTCACAGGCTCAGAGTGCTTCCTTACTTGTCATGCACTTGTCAGGCAAGGTAAAGAAAATACTGTTTGGTTTAAAACCACGATCGATTTGTTAAGGGTAATAAATGGACTAAACTCTACCCACTAACTCCCATTTGATGACCAAGTGCAGCATTTCACTGCTTCTGAAAAAGGCAGTAAGACAATGTCACATGGTTTAGTCTCAACAGACCTTCTGTGGCCACACATGGCAATAAGAAAGTCGACAGAGATTTATTTGGGTAAGGTTACATATAAAATTTGTCTTTCAGTTTTGGCCTAAGATGTTCCTACTGGCTTGAGGGACACCCATCTGGGACCATATCAATCTCTCATACTGCCAGTTCTTCACAAGAAGACTATTTTATTAAGATAAACAGGCTCATGGCAGTTCCTTTCCTTGACTGTCAAATTCACATCTCCCAGTGCTTGTTTTGCAAGATCAGTTTTATTGACTGTTCAGGCAACTTTCAAGGTTATCTATTTGAGTGTATGTTGAGAAGAGCTAAGCATGAAGAATTTAAGATGGGAGGTGTGTTCTCTGGTTTTTGTTTGGAGTTTCTTTAAATTAAAAGATGGGTAAGATCAGTACATATTCCAGCATTGCTGGAAACCTGAACAGCGTGCAAGAGATGAAAACCAGATTAAAAGCTTATCATAAACAACGCTAAATCCTAAACTTAAAACTACTTTCTGTGCATTTTTAAACCAATACACTTCTTAGGTATCTACATTATGAACTAAGAAGACACATTACCTTCACAGCACTAGTGTTATTTTGTGACCCTCTGACAATGACTGTAGCACCATACATTCGAGAGCGTTGTTTAAAGGAAACTGAAATATTATATGTCTGACATATATGCTGAATTGTCGGAGAATTAGGATCTGGGATGGGTTGAAGAATTCCAGCAATAGGCAATTCAAACATGAGTACCAATGGAAGCAGCTCCTACAACAACATTGAAGACCAAATATTGAAAACCAAAATCATACTCATTAAAACTATAACAACTTTATTCCTCAATCATGTGTTGGTCAGTGATGATTAAACTGCCATAATATATCCCCTGCCCGGAGTTCATTGATAAAAATATATCATCAGTTGCAAAATGGCACCAATTTTTCCAGGGACACTAGAGTGGGGTTTTCTTGAATAGCCTTTGTTGCTTTTTGTTTGTTTGGGTTTTTTAATTCAAAATAGCAGAAGCATTTGCAATTACATAACAACAAGAAAGCCAAACAGATTCTCTTACTTATCTATGCAGATCTACAAACAGGTCAATATTTGTAAAACTTGCTAGAGAAGTCTCCTTTCTGTCATGGATTAACTGGAAGTCTGAAGTCAGCTACAAAGCTAAGGAAACATCAGCTTCTTTCATGATTTTTAAGACCAAGGTTGTGTAAGAGACAAATCTCACTAAACAACCGCAAGGGACTGTTCATAATTTATTCAACTTATAATTATCCATGCCAAAACACACAAAACTAGAAGGAAAGGATAGAAAATTGCCATGAGTGGAAATGGCTGAATTCCACCAAATTATTTACATAAATTACACATGAAAATGGTTAAAATTTAAGAAGCAGCAATTGCCTTTCCTAAGTTATAGTTTGACATTGGATGCCCAAGCTTCTACAGGCCACCTGTGGTAGGTAAGTTAAGATGTAATTTTCAACGCAGTGTGTAATAATTTACATCTTGTTTATCCTGTAGACTTTGTGTTCAAGACCCACCTGCTAGTTAAAAATCTAGCCAGAAGGTGATCACTTTTATAATACCCTTTGCATATCACTCACATGGATACTCACATTTGTTCCTACGTTTCTGCTGTCATAAGACAGAGCCAGACAACCCTAGGGTCCTCAAATCTATACTTTTTTTCCCTTTCAGGTGTTTTTCAAGGGAACACTATTCTAAAATAGACTATTACCCGAATTCTAACTCTTGCAGACTCCACTCCAGCTGGCTGTCCAGCAATAGACACCTGGAAGAGCAAGGAGAGAGAAAACATTGCGTCACATTTTCGACTGAGACATTGGAAAAGTTATTCAGTTATCAGTATGCCCCTTACAAAAAGAAATCTAGAAATAAATAAAAAAAATAATCACTTATTTCCAACCTGGTGACACCAGTGTTCTCTAAACACTAGCTGAAAACTATAACCAGGTTTTTTAAAAAAATGATCTACACATGTTATAGCATCTTGCATTACATAGGTTTAAGCAACTAGGAAAAAAAATGGATACATCAAACAATACAGTGGTTTGGGTCAAGTAATGGAATTACTACTGTATACATGTGCTCAGTGCTAATTTTCAACAACAGTAGGTTTTCTTGAATGTTTTGAAATGACTGTATTTTGCTCAGGATGCACAAGAGGGAATTTTAAGTACAGTGATGAGGGACTTGAAAGTAAACATTTCAGCAATATTTGCACTAGAAATGATGTACAATTCAGGTTCAATGACTTAATCTAATGAAGTTGAACTCTTGCAATAGGACATTCACTTTTGGTAGCTCGCCACACAATTTAGTCTTCAACCAAGTTACACCATAAGCAAAAAGCACCAAGAAATTAATCAATATGCTGAATAAATTGGGTGTTGAATGGGAAAAAAAATACAGATCTTTTCATACTGCTTCTCTACCATTGACACCAAGTTGTTGACTTCTGTAAGCACAAAGTAATTTCCACTTAGAAAAATTAAAGTGATTCATGAACCATCACAAATTGTTTCAATCTGTTTTTAAAGATTTGCTCACTTAGGAAGCCCTGTGCTTTCCACAGAGTGTAAATACCAAAAATCTATTTCCCTGAACAGGAACTCACTATCCCCAAAAAACCCAAATTGACGAAAGAAGTTTAGAAATGTTTCATACTCTCAGGAATTACAATACAAATGAGCTCAGTATTAAACAATACTTACTTGGTTGCTTTTCTCTGCTTGGTTGTTCCTATTTGAGTCTGGAAAATGGATATGACATCCTGTTTCCTCCATCACCTTTTTAATATTATTGCCACCTTTACCTATCACATGAGAATGTTCTGTATGTGAAACATCCATCTTCAAGGTTACCCGATTGCTCTGGAAATCAAGCACCCACGATTAGACCTGTTCACAGCAAAACCTGAGTTTTTAAGAGCAATGTAACTTCAAGAATGAGATTCAAAATTGTATTTCCAAAGTACTTTTGCCATGCCTTAGCTTCTACTCAGGGACATTTTTAATGTTAATCATAGTTGGATGCTAAACTTGCCACATTTTCTTCCCAGTGAGGAAATAACATGGAAATAAATACCCAAAAAAATGCATCTTCAAAAAATGTCTAAGGATTTTAAAATGCACCCAAGTTTTTATCAACTGTGACTTAAATGTCCTTTTGCAGTCCATTCTAATTTCACTTAATTCTGTGTCCTTTCAGTTGCAGTCACACACCCCTGTCTGATCTGACAGGATCACATGATGAAGACTTTGCAAATCAAAGCCATGGGACAAAACAAGTGTTTTTCCCTCCTGTAACAAACAAATTTTCCTGGTACAGGAATTTTTGAAATACACAAACACTGCCTACAGCTGTTCTTAAAAGCTATATTATTAAAAGTCCATAATAATATTAATAGTTGTTCAAAAAATAGTGCTTGTCACTGGAGTGTTCCTTTTGGCAATGTGTTCAGAGGATCAGAAAGTCACCATACAACTACACAGGAGCCATACCTACTGCCCCAAAAGACTTGCTACTGCAAGAAAATAAGATCTGATGAACATAAAGAGACCCCTGGCCAAGATCTAGATGTTTCAGATATTCTGGTCCTAATGTTTCAGAGCGTAAGAATACAGTAACCATTAGAAATAAAACTGCATGAACGCACCTAAAATTGAATTTCAAACAGAAACAAAATTCTAGGTTCTCTGAAGTGGTTGCATAACCTACTGTTTGCAGTGAAGCCTTATTTCAGATTTTACAGTAAAAAACCCAATCCAGTGAACAAACCATGTATGCTTTTAGTCATATAGCTGGCAATATTATTTCTATATACTTCAGATATGGAAAAGCTGCTTTAAGCAAGTAGTTTCTTGCAGAATGTTTAAATATGTGGGTATACACCAATATCAACATCTGTAGGACATATATTGGAGACTTTGCTTCAAAGTGCCCATAAATATCTTCCCTTTTCAATGTGCCTGTTAAAGAGATCAATGTCACCACAAAATTAGGGGTTAAGGTGTCATTCTAAATAAGTTTTCTTACTTTTGTGTCCAAGACAGACATGATTTTCTCTTTTGCTTCTTTAACATTTTCCTTTTTTCCAGAAACTTTGATATGGGGATCTATAAAAGAAATAAGAACTTTTAAGAAAAATACAGTAAAATCTATAAAAAAATTTCCTCCCTGCCTAAATAAATCTGAACCCATTATTTACGGTTCGATGATAAAACTGCACCACCAACATTTGGGATTCAGCTAAAAAACAAGTGTCTTGTTCCATCCCTTCAGCCCCACAATTAGGATTACCTAATTTATTAAACACGATAACCAAATGAAAATTAATAGAAATCAAATGCCAAATGTACATCACAGTATTATAAATATTGTCTGCAGTACAACTATATAGGTAAGCCATTGTGTCTTCTCAAACAGCAACAGCTTTTTTGGCAGCCTTTCTCAAGCTTAACACAGATAATGTCTAAGGAAAGCCCCACCAAACTCAAACCCTCCCATCACTTCATTATATTTAATTAGTCTCTAGAACTATCCTTTGCAGTTTTAACCTGGCACTAGAAGGTGCCTCCACCCGAAGTTTTCTGATTGCAGTTATCAAATTTAAATGACAATTTAATAAATCAAATCTCTGAAGTGTCAAGTACATAAATTAAGATTTGTTACTAAGCTATATTCCCAGGAGGAACTCCAGCTGATGGCAAGTTTTGGCCAGGGAGATCTAAAATATTGATTCTGTAACCCACTTGGTTTACATGGTGATTTTCAGACCACTGCCCTTAAACAGCAGGTTTTGGGCTGAGCTACCAGGAATAGTTCTGCATCCTGGAATATACCTGGTTGGAAAGTACAGACCTGACTCTGAAACTAAATCAAGTATCAGTTATGTAAAAAAGTGTGAAAATTCCACATTAGCCAGTTTAGCAGCACCATCTGGTGTCCAGAAGCATAAAGTGCCACAATGTACAATTACTGTCAAAACATGAAATGAAGGTTCAATTAAAAACAAACAAACAAAAAAAAATGGTCAACTACCACCCACCTTTCTAATTATTAGAAACAAGGACATAAAATTGCAGGTGATGCCTCTTTCCCCTGTTCTTGAGTCCTGTCCTTTTGCAATCTAACAGGGGGTTTTCTCCTGAGATGCAATGGACTATTCTCAGAAAAAAAATAATTCTCAACCCTCTTCTGACTCATGAATTAATCTAATGTATTATGCAGGCAGATACATGCATCTTAGGGAATTTGAAAGTAAATATATACTCAATGGCAGGAGAAAACATAGCTGTAGTACAACAACTCTGCTCTTCCCATCATCTCAATAATTGAAATCACTTCCCTACTGAAGAAATGCCAGATAATACAGCTCTAGATTGTAAACCTGTTCTATTGAATTGAAAGTTGAAACTGTTTAAACTTTGCCTGGATACTCTTTACATTCCAACAATAAAAAAAAAGCCTCTAGTCTTCACCACTGGGAAGTTCTGAGCACATTCAGCCAAGGATGGAGAAACACTGAAGGAACACAGGATTCACTGCCAAGTTTCGTGAAAGTCAAGAAAAATGCAGCATTTTGAGTTCTGAGAAACATATTTTATTTTTAAAAATGGAAAAACTGTAGTCACAAAAACATGGTACGCACACAGAAACTACAGAAGCTTCAAAAATCTGCTGCTTCAGCCTTTTCAAACAGTGGAGCAAAGTAAAACAAAAACCCAACAAAATAATCCTAAAGGCAAATTTTCTTTTCTTTTTTTTTTAAGTTGACAGTAAGCCATGTGGTTCTAATGTGTTTAAGCTGTGAATGATATTTGAAGTGGATGTCACAGTCAGAAATTCCCAGAAGCAGATCCTGGCACACTGTGTGTGCTCCAAGTGCTCTTTAGATGCAACTAGGAAAAAGAAAAGACCAGACCACCACCCCCTTGGAACTCATTTTCACATACTTGCAACCATTATATTTTAATACACATTTGGTTATAAATATGAAAAATATCTGAAATCAAGCCTGGCATCCTATTAGTACCAAAGAACATTACAACCATTCCATAATACTATCTGTTTAGCCATGGGTGAAAATACATTTTAAAATACCTATTTTTTATTTTCCACCTCAGTTGGACACCTCTTTTCCGTTGATACTGACAACTTCAGAAAAAAATAATCCTGTATTTCTACACTTATTCTTTGTTCCTTTCAGATGAAAAAAAGCTCAATTACTCCCTTTAAAAATAAAACCAAAGAACCACCCACAAGGCAAAAAAGCATCCACTGATGCCAGTGACAATTTTAAAATATGCTACCAGATCTTTCAAAATTGGTCTTAAGTACCCTCTCCTTACATGACTTCTCAATGACACAGTGGTTGGTAATGGATATGAAGTAGCTCAGTTTTAAGTAAAAGAAATTCTTTCTTTGAGACTTGTTCATTCTTTCCTTCAGGGAAATACAATTTAGATACACCTTCATCGTTGGATTTTGCCCGAGAAGAGTTACTTGTAACTAGAAGATTTTTCAAGCCTTTGAACTGGCTTTGCAGGAGTTGAAAGTACATTGAAAATATGTATGATCTGCAGGAAAACCCACAGGTACCCAAATAACACTAAATCAACAAACAGATCATTTCAGGAATTGATTAAAAATTTAGAGAGACAATTAGATCATATAACCTGATTTTCTGAGTATTAAAGAAACTAAATTTCTTAATATACCTGTGGAATCAATTAGCTTGTTTGCTTTGCAGTTGCTCTGAAAAATGTGGAAAACTAATGGTTTATCAGTTTCAGCCTCCTGGATTTGTGCCTGATCTCTGACATTTAGGTTCACTGGTTCCCATTCTACCCTTTTTCCCCCCCGAGATCAAAGAACCCAGTTTTCAAGAGTGTCTTCCAATGAAGGTCCATCTATGCCAATCAAATCACCTATCATTATGCAACTCTTTTAATAAACTCAACCCTAAACACTTTCTTTTGACTAAGCATTACGAAAAATAAGCTAGAGAAGCTGCCTGTTTTTTTTTTCTGGTCAAGTTTTTTATTTTCAAAGAAAAGGACTTTGTGTTTCTGTTTGTAAACACTACAGCACAGGCAGATTTACCAAGAGATAAGCAAAAGGAAAGGTTCTCCCAAACTTCTTGCAGTGCAGTCCAGTGCAGATCACACTGCATTTGACCTCAAATGTCTTACAGAAAACCAGTCCCTAATGGAACCTGCATTCACCTTCCATTTCAGCTTTCTACTTCATCTGAACTATTCTGGGGAAAAGTCCAAAACCAGAGAGTATCTGAAGATTGTTGTCAGGATTTCTAAGTAGGAATGAAATGACTGTGTAAGGTCTTTGTGCATCAATACAAAGGAATAGTTAAAACAGTTGACTTTAGCTTTCCAAATGTTTTCTGAAGCTGTTGCCACCAGTAAGGAGCCAAATAGATTAAGAAGGGTTCTAGACAATTTATTATTGCTTGTCACCACAAACTTGAGGTGTTTAGTACTTCCATTTGACAAGTGACATCTGTCTGCTACTGTATTTACAGTAGGCAGGTCTGAACATAAAAAATATTTCCCTGCCACCTATTTCCCAGATACAACTGTCGATTCCAAGGATTAAGTTGCATTTAATTTAGAAAAAAAATGCTACCTCATCTTAGTACTAAGACAAAAATGTTTGTCGGATAAAGCTCTACATTTAGTATTTGAAATACCTACAGTGACAGCAGCAATACACTGTCCAAGTCCCAAAAATTATAAATGGCACTCTCAAAAGCCTGAAGAGGATTGTCAGGTGTAAAAGTGTAACAAGTATGATGCTTGTCTAGTACTGACAGTACAGATAAGCATAAACTCACCCTCCAGTCAGTATCTACACTGATCCAAGTGGCCACAGCACTTGCACACAGCCCCAACTGGGATGAAAACACCCACTGAACAAGGCCAACCAATTCCCATGGAACTGGCTCTTGCTGTGACTGGGGCCACAAGAATGCCACTTGTGTCTAGGTGACATTCTCCATCCCTGAGGAACACAGGGTTTGATACCTATTTTTACTGGGGGAAAAAAAAAATCCACCTCCTTTTTTTTAAGCTTCTGAATAAACTGGAAGTATATTTTATATAAGCCTAGAGATAGAGCAAAAAATTGGTGCCTACTTGGACTAAAGAAATGAGACACCAAAGTTCTGCAAAACGTTTGTAAACACAGAACTCTGGGCTCTAATGCTTTAAATACAAGTGTAGTATCAGACACTGGAAGAGATTTTGGCTCCTAAGAAACAACATTATTAGTGTCTTGCAAAGTCTTAAAAATTGTATAGTAATTTATCTTCTCAATTTCAAAGGGCAATATATTTTTCCTTAAAAAAGGAAAAGAAAACATTAAGAAATTCCCCCCCCCCTTCTCCAGAATAAAGAAATATTTACATAGAATAGAAAGCTAAAGTTACACAACAGAAAATGATGGAAATTCTTCTCAACAGCCTTCATTTTGCCAGACTCCTGCCTTCAAGTGGTCTTTTATTGCTCCTATCCTCAAATTCCTCACTCCACACTTTGGCAGGGTTTCCCCTCTTCAGTCTCTTTGTCCAAGGCTATACCAGCAAGCCTCCAGCTTTCATGCTACTATTGTGTGCAAAGCTCCAGTAAACAAAATAAAACCCCTCCAAGCAAAAACATGTTTGTACCAGTGCAAATGCATCTACACTAACTTTTGCCAGGCGAGAAGGATTTCAAATAATTAAGCCATTTAACTGTGTAGGGCCCTCCTGCAATTCAGACCTTACATTTAATGTCTGGGCGAGCTCTTCAGACCACAGCTATGCATCCAGCTTGTTTACAGGATGAACAGCCTTTACTTAAGTCACAAATACCACCACTCTAAAAATAGCCAGACAACTGGGCAACACCAGGGCAGATGACAGTCATTCTTAATAAGTGGTTGATTAGGATCTGAATAGTCCAAGAGTATTACTGAACTTGAGCCATTCAAACAAAAACAAAGAGACCCAGCATTTTTAACGGACAAGTTAGGAAAATATCTACCCCAAAATTACCAGCAAAAACACATTAAGCTATATGAGAAGTTAAAATAAAAAGAGAAAGTAGAGTGAACGCAGGGAAGATGGTAGTTTCTCATCTGAAAGGGCAAGTACATTAATCACCCTACAACAAGAAGATGAAACATAGGCCTATAAAACAAGTGAATTAAGCGAAAAGGTCAAGGTCAAGTAAGGTTTCCTGTTAGTATGGGGGAAAAGGATAATTGAATTGAAACAATTCATTTAAAGCTTTTAAATAAATTAGGAAATATTGTGTGTACAAGTTGCAGAAGTAGATATTCACTGACCCAACTAGATGGATCGGTAATAGCCAAGACAGACTTAATACAGGCTCAAACTATTGCCATGGAGAAGAAACACTAAGGCTAAAAGCATTCAGCAAATGCTCACGAGTACATGCAAAGTAACTTGATAGAACAATAAAGTAAATTCATCACTTGGGCACTTGTTGCTGTTGGCTTATCAGTTTAAAAGAACTCTCACCCTCTCTCCAATGCCCCTCAGTGCACTTACTTCATCTCCTAGGATCTAAACCACAGAAGAAAAAAGGTACTCATGTATTAAGGCAGAACACAGTGAATCATTTCCTACTGCAGGCTGCTGAGTATCCTCAGATATCACTCAAAAACATGGTTTTGTTTTTTTCATTTGGGATTGTCTTTTTTTTTTTTTAGTTGAAATTAGACTTCAGCATCATCGTGTCTGAACGAGATTTCAACTGGTGAACTTGGGCACAATCAAAAGCCAACCCAAAGCATCACGGAACTCAACAAGGGCTGCAAGCAATTAATAGTGTCTTCAGAGCAGACAAATCCTGAGGCTCTGGGCATTCTAGGGGATCTGTTTGTTGTGGACAAACAACTGATTATGAAATGTCCCTGGGAAGAGCTGCTGCCTATATGTGCACACACACTTGAAAGACTCTTTGTCTTCTCAGAACTTTTTGACTCTTAACTTTCCCACTTACTGGCATCTAACTCCAAACCATCTTTAGAAGAATTTTTGCTCAACTTAGAACATGAGAAGGAGGCTGAGAAAAAGTAAATACTTGTTGCACTGCTCCTGCCACAGCTCCAGGGAAAGCAGTTTACACACAACCCCTTCAGACCTTTTACAGTTTGGTTGCTGTTCTTCAATCACCCGAGAAGCATTAACTAGGAGAGCATTGCTTTTCAACCCTGCCCTGCAACAACTGTGTGATGTGAAGCCTACAATCCCTCTCTCCCTCCTCTCCACCATTTATAGTATTGCACTTAAAACACATTTACATACACAGGCAGACATACACAGATATTCACAATGCAGAGACTGAGTAAAGTCTGACCTTACCCACACAGAAACACGAAGAAATGCTGTGCAACCTCTGGCAGAGCAGAGCAAAGAATCTTGTTTCTCAAAGATTTCAGTGCAGCTCAAAAGAAAACTTCAAAATCTGCAAAGGGCTACTTCACATAAAATGGTTCCTTAAAGTGAAATATGTTTGATGTACCATCACAAATGAAATGAGATGCACTTGTACATTAAATCAGAGCTGAAGCCCACATTTGGGTCTCTTAGTGGCTTTGAAACAGCCCAGCAGAACACTGAAAATTCATCTTCAGAATGCCCAGAATTAAGCGAAAATTAGCCAGAAACATCAGATAAGCTTTAAAAAAACAGATTACCTGCACCTATGTTTGGAGAAATAAACTACTGATGACTGGATTTCGGGACCAGTGACAGAAGTTGAAAAGACTTCTCTTAAAGCATAAGCAAAGAGGTAAGACAAGGAAGAGGTAACAGATCTTATGGCAATTTACAGTAACACATCATAGAAAAGTGACCAGATTTGAAGGGAAGGCCAAGGTGGAGAAGAAGAAAACCTGAAAAGAAGAGATAAGAATGAATTAATTGTAGTCACCCAGAGACCCCATTTGAGTTACACAATTTCAGTTTCTTACCACCACAATTAGCTTAAATTCCTTATTTTACTTTTTCTAAAAAAGGCATTAGGGACATTTTGTAAATGCAGTTAGCCACCAAAAGGCAGACACCATGCTGCAATTCTGTTGCTTCTTGGGCAGTAGCTCTCCAGCTTTTAGCCTAAGCAGCCACCCAAAAAAGTAAGGCAATCTCTCAGCAGGACACAAAGTCTTTTATATCTTGTTTTCTTCAGAATGGAACCAATGAATTCACACTTCATTACTTAAATGTCTGTTGCTATTGTATCTCAAAGCACAGACACAGAATCACAATCCCTGAGAAAGAAAATAAGAAATAAAGGGAAGAAAATAGCTATAGTATTATAAGATAAACTTGAGAGATGACATAGATAACCCACAACATTCCTATCAAAAATAACAGCATTATATCTTCACTGCACACAAACTCATACTCAGGATTACCATTTTGATGCATAAGCCATGAGATAATTTTAGTTTTTTACCCCAACACACTCAAAAAAGTCATTGTGACTGTGTTTTGCTAAATAAACTCCATCATCTGACTTGTGAGCATAAATGCACACCTCGGGCTCAACCTTGTTTGCAGTGCTCCCACTTCCAAAGCCAGCTACACTCCCTTTGCACCTTCCTGCTCCCTGATTGCTGGACCTTTTAATGTCTTATTGCTCCAACTGACTGCACTGTGTGAGCTGATTTTGATAGAGCCACTGGGAAGCATCAATTCTGGGGCTGGGCCAGGAGGATGCAGCGAGTCTGCAGTGAAGACTAATGCACTACACACACCTGGGTGAACAGGACAAACAGAACTGTCCTCTTGAGAACAGGGTGAAATGAAATGTTATCAGAAATATAGAAACAGCTGGTTCTCAACAGGACATCAGACATCTGGTGACTAAAGACGGAGACAGCTAATATAATATTTTTGGTCATCACAAATGCTTTATTACTTTCTCTGCTTTAATATCACACTGTGAAATGAATTTCCCCAGAAAAGTTCTCTCCTGGATTATTATGCTTTCAGGGATTGTTTCAACCATATGCCCGATGAACAGGTAGGGATTTACGTTTGTGTGTTTTGTTACTTCTAAATAAAGAGAAAAATTAAAAATCCAATAAAGAAGCACCTGAACAGTCTTCTTGAGAGCCAACCAAGTAGCAACAGCTACACAAAGTACATGACAACCATTCATATTTCAAGTCACAGCAAGGCATTACCAGATCATGCACTGTGAGCTCTAACAGAACTTTTATTACTCATCTCGAGGACATTATTGACTGTACTTACTTTTTCTTACTTTAAAATAAAAGCAAGACCTGTGTATGTAGAAAGGCCTTATTGCTCATAAACCCTAGTGACCAAGTATCTGCACCTGGGGGGTGCCAGGGCACAGAGATGTGACAGACAGGCATGACAAGGACTCACAGCAGCACAACACAGAGGTTTTCTTACAGCACTGACAATTCAGTAAAACCCTAGTCTAACACTCCACAGTAATATTGATTTAATGGCTTACTAGGTTCTTATGAAGGGGAATTCTAATACAGGCAGATCATATTCACTACCTATTTTTAATTTCCACGTACCAGATAAAAATTACATTGCTTACAACAGGTAGGTACTAACGAAGAATATCCCCCTTAGCTCTTTTTGTGAAGTTACAAGAGGGCAGTCATTTTCATTGAGATACAAAGGTTATTGCCACATACATTCCATCTCTACATTTTGGGCTTGAAATGTGAAATATCAATGTATATTTAAAGTTACAATAATATTAAGTGTATGAAATTTGACTCGAAAATTGCTATGTTTGTTATCAACTAGTTTCTGCCATTCATTGAACAAGATTATTTCTTTTATTATTTTTTTAAAAGCACAAGGTGAATAATTTTTTACAGTCAGTATGGCAATGTACTAGCTTTTCCCATGCATCACTGCTGTGCAGGCTGTAGTCTCCAGGAAGAAAAAAAGCAAACAGGCAGATAGGGGAAGTAGTGTTTCTATCTTCCTTCTAAACCCACTTGTGATGCACCTAATCAACCAAAAGACTGGCCCTTTGGTGACAACTATTTCTAACTATTAAAACCTTCTAGATGGTTTTATACAAACAATTTCTTAAGTGAATACTGAATCACATATTTTAAGCATGTCATAATTCACCATTTCTTGGCAATATTCATATGACACTGTAACAGCTGTATATCTTACATGAAAAAGGTTATTCTTATTCACAGATATTACACTGTTTTCTCCAGCAAGACTCACAGATTGCAGCTGACCTGGGAAGAGAACCTTCAACTCCTAAAGGACAGTGACCTACTCAAAAAGCTTTGCTTTTGTTTTTAGGGAAGGGTTCATAGCAAGTAAACAACTCTGCCCACACAGTTTCCCTGCAAGGGTAATTTCTTTGTGATATGCTGACAAAAGAAAGAAACAAACAAAAAACCACCAAACACCTGAAAGATGTCCAGTGTTGCCTTTTAAATCAGGAAATCATTCCTGAGCTGTTCTCAGATGAATTTTTTCTGCATCACTTCTGCCCATCACTCTCTCCACAGTATTAGACCAAGAGCAAAACTCCCCTCTGGGAAATTAATCACCTGCAGAGCATCTCTGTGAGGTGAGTTTCAGCAATCATTCTGAAAAATTGCTTTTCGTGTCCCAAAAATTGAGTTTAAATAGAAAGATGAGAATCAGAGCAAAACACTATCTCACTCTCCAGTTTGCATATAAATGCAGTGCAGAGCTGATTGCAAGGTATCTGCTAATGGCTAGAAGCTCCTAAAAATCCAAACCAATACATCGACTAATTGCAGTTTTCGTTGAAAGACTGTGACAAATTTGTACTCTCAAGTACAATTACAGCAATAAGAGTTTATATTACTGCATTCCAGAGCTTGAAATTTCAGTTTTTATTGCAGTTACTGCCAAGCCCTCTGACTGGATGTTAAGCCCCTTGATAATTCCCTTCATATTACAACTGTGTTTGTATTTTGCCTCTCCCTTATCTGCCCAAGTATAAGCAAACTGCTGTTCTTCACAGAAAGCACAGCAAGTCCTGATCAAACACAGAAAAGCTCAAAAATCTTGTTCATACACTTCCTACAGAAATGAACCAAGTTCAAATCACTCTTTCATAAGTGTACTTAGAAGTACAATGCACATCTGCTGGCTCCTGTGCTACTCAGAATTCGTTTCCTTAAAATACTCACCAGTGTCACCATAAATGTATTTTATCTTCCCCTGAGACAATACAAATTAATGATTTTACAGTTCCCTGCAGAAACAGCACTCATGGCTATAGTGGGCTCACACACACCCCGGAGCACAGAAAAATTGACAAGGCAACAACAAACAAGATAAAAGGCTCAGGCAAATGTGACTTTAAAAGCTTTCTTGGTTGTCACCTACACTGCACGCTAAGGGGGAGAATTAATGGATGGGTCTGGTTTCTGAAGTGGCTCGTGTAAATAACTCCAGTAAATGAAGGATTTGCTGCCAGCTGCTGGCACAAGGGCTGCTGTGGATCTGTGCGTGTCTAACTGCTCAGATCCAAGGGATTCAACACGAACTCCTGTGGCCAAGTTTCAAATGCCCTGGGATGGTCTCTTCTGTCCATTTATTTATTGCAAAACAGGGAGGAGTCATCTCTGCCTGGGTCAGCTGCTCCAGAAACAAAAGAAATAAGTGAACTTGGGATCTGAACACAACGGTTCTTTAATTTTTAAAGTACACAATTATAGGGTTTGGGGGAATTTTTCTTCAGAACATAAGAAACAGTACACATTGACAGTTTCTCATTTACAGAGAAAGTTAATAAAAAACAGATGGAGCTCATAATACTGCAACTGCAATACATGCTGTAATTAATCTGGCATTCCAAACAATAAACACAATGTCAGCAAGAGACTCACTTTAAATATAAGTCAATTATGGATTGATTGCCTCAGTAACACATTACAGAAAATATTTACCATTTACAAACTTGTGTTAGGGTAAGCAATCATTAAACTGCAATAGGTAGTCTGTAGGTTAATTAGGAAGCTTAGCAGTGAGTACCTAAGGTGACTACATAGAGAACTATTAAAACTACAAAGATTCTTTCCCTCAATATATTCACAAGCCAAACATCCTAAACACAAAAAACAGCAGAATTTTTCCAGCTTTGCATCTCACCCTAAGGGGAGCAGCCACTCAGCAAAGACTGGATAATTTGCGTGCATGCATTTCTGGTGCCAAAATAAGCAAATATTGTCACTCATGGCAAGTTATAAAAAGAACTAGACTAGAAGATACAAACCCGGGTCCCCTGCCATCCACTGGCAAAACTGGTTGGGACACCACAGCATTCACCTCTTGCCTTTAAACACCCAGGCACTGCTAATGGGAGAGTACTGGTTGTGAAATAATACAACTACACATGGTTGAGTTTGTGGCAGGAACTTAAACAAAAAAAAAAAAAAAAAAGCTAAAATATTCTGCAGAGTCTCACCTGTGAGGAATGTGCACCCCCCACACACACTCTGCCCCAGCACTGACTCGCCCCCCAGCTCTTGCCCACAGATGAGAACAGAACAGCAAAGGACACCACTTGCAGACACAGATAAAGGAACTGCAATTTGGGGACTCAAATCTAAGTTACCAGATGTTCATTTTCAGCTGCTGCTGATGTTGGCAATGAGTGGGGTTAAAGTTTTGTTTACGAAAATA
This sequence comes from Manacus vitellinus, assembly GCF_001715985.3. Taxonomy (NCBI): domain Eukaryota; kingdom Metazoa; phylum Chordata; class Aves; order Passeriformes; family Pipridae; genus Manacus; species Manacus vitellinus. Next base: position 1,329,625 of record NW_021940818.1, read on the forward strand.
ACAAAAGAGAAAGAAGCAGAAAATATGTAAAAAATATCCCTGTCTGCCATTGTAGATTGGGGGAAAAGAAAAAAAAAAACGGAAACAATGAGTTTCTTAAAATGTCTTCCTTTGGACTGATATACTACTTATACAGCTAAGTAATAATCTTTAATATAATGAGTCAGCTGATTAAAAGCATAACCAATTTTGTCATAAGCTTTTTTATCTTTGTCTGGCATTTTACCGATAATTCATGCTACAAGTGGCCTTCTCTATAGTAATTTTTTGGTTTATTTTTTCTTCCAAACCCCTCACTCTGGAATCAACTCCATCTTTACTTACAGAATCCAAAAGTCTGCTCCTCTCCCTAGTGCACCCATGTACCCATGTGCACCACTGTGGCTTTTCTAAAGGGATTTCTTCTTGCAGCATCCCTCAGTAAGCATCTGAATCAGTTCTTTTTTAAAGAAGTCTCAGAATTGAAGGACTAAGCTATTACAGGTGATCATTTAAGGCACCTTTGTGGCAGGATCTAGTACATTAGAGCACTGTTGATAACTATTTAATCTGTCCTGAAAAATCTCCACTAGTAGGGACTCCAAAGCCTATGCAACTTACTGCAACAATTATCTTTGTCCTTCAAGAGGAATCTCTAAGACAAATGTTTGTGTTTAATCCTGACCTAAACAGACACTGATAGCAATCACCTTTTTCCTACACTCACATAGCCTTTTTGCTAGTATATATATAACATTACATTTTTTTTAAACTCTTCCCAATTTGTGTTTTCAAGTATCTCCTTTGCTTTCCCCTGGATTGTCTCCAAACTGAGAATCAGAACGGGTAACTGCTATGATTTCACAGATGAAACCTCAGCAGTACTAAGTTGCACAAGATAGATATTTCTAGATATTATTTACAACCCAGTTTGCTTTATTCTCAGATACAGCATCACACTCCAGTGCCTGTTTCCTCTGTCGTACACCACGAAGTTTAAACCCCTTGAATACTGTGCACCTGAGGTTTCTTCTCCAAGCAGCCTGTATTGAGTTGCCATTACTGAGTTGTTACTCATTTTCCATTGTTCCTTCAATTTGTTTTGAGCGTAAATTGTGTTCTGTCAACTCGATGCCACTTACAAATTTTATAAATACCTACTATCCCATGAATTAACATTCAATGAAAAAGCTGCACAGCATGGGACAGAGCCTGAGAACATCACAGAATGATTTAGGCTGGAAGGAACCTTACAGATCATCTCGTTTCAATCCCCTGCCATGGGCAGGGACACCTTGCACTAATCAGGTTGTTCAAAGTCCCACCCAGCCTGGTCTTGAGCATTTCCAGGGATGGGGCATCTACAGCTCCTCTGGGCAACCCAATATCTAACAGAAACAAAGATGCTACATTTCAATCATTCTGAGGATAGAAAGTCACTGGACTTATTCTTCAGTTTCAGACAAATCTCCTGCAAGCAGAAAACAAACCAACAAATACTGCACCCAAGCAGCTACTTTCTGTGGATACTTTCCACTCACAAAGAGCGAACACTCCTTCTGACTGTTCAGATTTCTTTGAAGTGACCCAATGCACATCTGTAAGCAAGTCAATTCACCTCTGTAATCCTCCACATGGCAGTACCCAGAGGCAGAAGAGCTAACATGAGCTCAGCTGCTCACTGCACTCACTGCGAGAGAAACGGGAGAGGAGAACTATACCCGGGGATGCATTTTGCACATGTACGGCTTCACAGAAATACAAATTTCCCCCTAGAAATCCCAGTGGGAGCTGTTGGGCATTCGAGTATTTTAAGCAAGTTTCACAAAACATTTCCGTGGAGCCCAACATTTTCTCAGCTTAGTTTCTTGGCTATTGCTCTCCTCCAGTGTTGCAAAATCAGTGAGTTTACATTATTTGGCATTGCACTGGACACAAATCCAATAAGCTGGATGAAAGTTGCACTCAATATTAATCCTTTTTATTGCTGTTTTGGTTTACTTGCACACATTCTGATTCTGTTTTGTGATTTTTTTTTAGTAGAAATTGCCAATATCCTCAAATCCCATGGCCAAGAAACTAATGTTTTTACATTCCCGATATTTTAAATCATACGTATGTTTTGATACAAGAAAAAAGACATCTGTTAAATGTCTAACAAATTGCAATCACAGTCATAAAAATTTGCATCTTTATGGAAGCTGCACAAAAACATTGGGTGAGAAAAGTGACATGTTAGGTATTTAATCACTGCTCTAGGACAGGAATGGACATGTACATCAATACAGCAGTGTTTACCAGCTTTCACCCAGGATATTCATCAAGGAAGAACCTTGTGTGTAACTTCCAAGACTAGGATACATATTTGAAGTTCATGAACACCTATGAGCCCAGGGCTGGAATCCTCCTCTCCACTTTTTATTGGACACATTTTCACCCGGTTCTGCTGTGACATCTTCCTCTTTCCACCTCCTACTTGTCTTCCCACTGTCTTTACACCATCTTTGTCATTAACTCCTTATTCTAATCCTTCAAAATCCTCATTTCTTTAAGACACCCACTCTAATCTCATGTTTCCTGCCATTCCTTTGCTGAACCAGATCTACCTCTTTCCAACTGCCCTCACTTTGTTCACAGCCTCTCATTTCCATTCTGTGTCTCTCACTTCCCCCATTTCACTTCATTTCCAACTTTTTCCTTTCCCACAGCTTTCCTCCCATTAAAAAGAGCTCGTTTGCCTTTTCCTTTGACAGGAGTTAATACAGGGAGTACACATTTGCCAGCAGTCCTGGGTCGATGAACACTGCCAGATGGTGTTGGTCTCACCAGTTAAACTAAACCAATCCCACAGCTCCAGTGCTGCCACACAGCCACAACTACCAGTTATCAACAAACATTTGCCATAAAATAACATTTTCTAAGTGCTAGAAATCTGGGGGGGAAAAAAAAAGTCACAGGAACACTAGTTATGCCCTAGATTTTGTTCTTTTTAGATCTGACCTGCTTTACAGGAAATGTTGGTCTTGCCAAATAATCGAGGAATGAAATGACTAGCACAGTTCATACAAAGTTAAGTTTGTAGAGATGAAAAGCTTAAATTATAGCTATTTTTTCAGATATTCCCTCCTACTGCTACTCCAAAATATCATATGATTCAAATTACAGTTTCCAGAGGAAGTAATTAAAGATACTAGAACTTCTATCAATGATGGTTTTGTATGTTTGCACTCGATCTTTGGCACAGACTCAATCTATATTTAGACTACAAAGTATAAAGAATGCTTGAAACCAAAGCAACTACAACCCCCCCCCCCAATTTCATTTATAATGTGAGATTTGCAGAGATAGGATAACACATAACACTGCAATTCTAGACAGTTTATAGGATTTGCACAGGTTTGGAGAGAGGAATGCAGTCCCCAGCCCCTCCTGCGAGTGCTACTGCCCACAGGGAAGCTTGAGGCACCAGGTGAGACACTGTCTCTCTCCGGGTGAGACTGGTCTTTGGAAGGCACCTACAGAAACACTGTATCAAGAAACTCTAAAAACGCTACAATTTTTTTTGTCAGTTACAGAACATCACACATCAGGTATTATTCCTTCAAGGTATTGTTCTCCCCAGTAATATCTGTGGGCATATGAATTTTTTTCCCCTCCAAGCTGTGACAAGACCCCGAAGTAGATTTCTGCTGCGCATCTGAGTTTCTCTGAGCTTTTGAAAGCTGGAGGGTTCTGGTCTCCTCCACTCAAGCCATTTCAGTTGCAAATCAAAACAAAAATTGAAATGATTTTTACTAACCTAACACATCAGCTCCATTCCCTGACCAATGCTTAATGTCTAACTGATGTGTTTAAATTGGCACACTCAGTTTTTCGTGTTAGTGCCATATGTTTGCATGCAATAACATTAGATTGGAATCAAGGACTTCTCAACATCCCTTGAAACCTTCAAACCATTGTGATTTAAACACATAGAAACAGGAGTACATTATATTTAAAGAATGGTGAAACATGACACTTGATCTTTCTCAACACTTCTCCAAATAAACCCAGGAAAAAGTACACAAAAACAACAAAAAGGTACTATGGACATTTGAAACCAGGAGTTCATCTTCTCTTATGGAGAATACTAAAGAGGATGAACAATCCCTTCTCTAAAGAAAAAAAAAGGAGAACTACCAGCTAACAAGCAGATAACACACAGCATTACAAGCAGATGACTCCAGCCAGAGCTGTGCTCTAAAGCCTGACAGACTGAGATAATTTCTGTGTCAGTTAAGGATTTGACCAGTATCTTCCATATTCTGATAATTGCCAGTGATGATGATGCAGGATATTACGAATTTTCACCATCTTATTTCCTTTGAAAACGCATATTTGATTTACCACAGCCCAAGATCAAGTCAGATAAACCAGTTTTAAGCAATTCAGACACAAATTAGAATCCATCATAATTAGAGAAAGGCATAAAATAATCAAGAAAGTACTTCTCCATCTTTAAACAACTTTGCAAACAAAGCTATTCTGTATTATAGATTATTTAACTATTCAATTTTGTTTCACCTACATTGCATGATTTAAAAAAAAAAAAAGGTATATAAGATGTCCCATTTGTCAAGTTAATGAATTTTTACCTATGGGAAAATGCAAAATAGCAATACTTTTGCTGTAGAAAGGTCAAGCACAAAAATAAGTTTAATGCCATTGTAAGGAACACAAAAAACTCAGTTTACTAGATCTTGTACCAGATCTGACTGAAATTTTATTTTATGAAGCAACTGCAGAGATAATTTCTTATCTTCCCATCCCCCAAATCCTGTCAGCATTTTCAAGAAACATTACAGAGCACCATTTATCTCCTGGCATGAGTAACTTTCAATTCCATTGCAGAAACACATGCGCAATTCAGCTACTTCTAAGATATGAGTAAAATTCTTTTTAAAAAATCTACTTATATACACAGTTATCAGCTGGACAATTGCATAACAAGGTGAATCTTTTTTCCTGGTCTTAGTGAGGTCAAATAAAAGCTGCAAAGGAATTTTGCTGCCCACAGAGAGAGCTGACACAGAATACCCAAACCAATGGTTCTGTTGTCATGGGCACCAACAAGGAAAAGGCATCTAAATGCCAAGATTTTTGAGAAAACCTTTACTGAGCTGGTACGAAGTCAGACCTACAAGTTTATACCTTGGGAACCAAAACCAAACAGCTTTAGGAAAAATTCTGCTGACAAAAGAGCCCTGGCCTCAATAGACCAGTGGCCCCAAATGCCCCCTCTGTCTGTGGGCTGGACATGAGGGCACGCCAGGCTGCAGGGCTGGGCTGCCTAGCAGGTAGCTATGGAGGCAGAGGCACAGACCCTAGGCACGCAGCAAGGCAAGGGAGATAAGACCACAACTGTGCTGTTTACCAGCTCTGAAAACAGTTCTGTCTCCCCCGATTTTGTTTCCAACAAAAGCAGTTACTACCCTTGCCTCCCCGCGTGCTTGGAAAATGCACAAAGTGCACCTTAATGGTTGCTCACACCTTATGGGATAAAGTTGTCCTAGGGGTTTGTGATCAAAAACTACTGTGTCTACTGCTGTTACAAGAGGTTGTCTCAAACTGATGCACTAGGATCCTGTTTCCACTTAGAGATTGGGAAAGACACATGAAGTGACTTCAAAGGCTCATCTTTCTGCTGCCCTCTGTGCAGGCAGGTGAAGAGCTCCTCTCCTGAGGGAACAGGTGCCCACAGCAGAGGCTTCAAATCATCACCTCCACTCACCTTACTGGATCAGTTAACTCACAGGGCACTATTTCCTCACCTGGAAAGGTGGGGATCCACACCAATGAGGGAAGGTACCCAACAGCCCCATGAGAGCCTGAACCCATCCTTGGACCAGCAGCAGCAATGGAACTGCTGGCACAGTCCCAGCTGGTGTACAGTACATTGCTTTCTGGGCAATTGGAGCCTACATTTCCATTGATCTGCACACTGAAATCACTGCTGAGTAAACAAATTAAAACCTGATCATGAACCAATACAGAAGTTACCTCTGTTTGTAAGTGCTTAAGCATCGAGGCACTTCAGAACACACTTTTCTGCATCACTCTGCATCCTTAGTTAAAGACCACATTACAGGCTGTGGTTGTTCAGGAAAGGACATCACTCCATAGGTTTCGGTTCCTATCAAGAGTCAGGGTCCAGCCTTGCAGGACAGTTGGCACAATTTTCAAAAACATCTTAGTGGAAGAGAAGCTTAAGTTCATAAAAAAATTCCACGAACCACTGCAGGTCTCCAAGGACCTGATTAATTTTCCCCACCATCTTTTTTTAATTGGAGCTTCAGGCTCTAAGCCAATTAAGTGGCTATTCATAGCACTGAATTTAAAGGTAGGGAAAAATTAGTTGATACATCCCACATTCACTCTCTTCCATTCTATCAGTTTGTTTTGGTTTTTTGGTTGTTTGTTTTGTTTTTTTTTCTAATTATTGTTACTAAAAACATCACACAGAGATGAAAGTAGGTCAAGAGCAGGAGTTGATCAAAACTACAAAAAACTACCATTACATGTTTTATTAACAAACCTGAACCATTTGATAGTTCTGTGATGCTCTGTGATGTTCTCAGGTGGGGCTGACTCAGCATTTAAGACTTATGTGCAAAATAAAACTCAGTGCATTACTGCATTTACAGAAACACAAACTATCCATTCCTTTTACAGTAACTTATGGTAAAGGGTATTTTTCTTTAAGATTGATAAATCAGTGACACAGATAAGTACTGGGAAGCATAATAAGCAATTCCAGCACACAAAGCTCTGTTTTGCATTATTCACCACATTATTTTTACGCAGTTTTAGAGGTTATATATGGCTATGAATGAAGAGATTGCAATTTTATAAGTGAGTGAAACTATAAGAGGACTTGCAAAACAAATATTTTTATCACATAATTTACATGGGCATACTTGTTACAAAAGTAGCAGAATTCACTTTTATATTCAAAGACTTAAGATCCTATCAGGTGTAATAAGGAAAAGTAGCCTTTGTAAGCAAATGTTTCCATGCAACTTCAACCATCTCTGAAAAATATACAACCTTTAACTTCTTTGGAAAACAAACACGGCATTAATTAATTATCCTTGCTGAGCTTGAATTCAGTAATTCAAATACAAAAGCTGATATTATACTCCCTCATTTTCACAAACAGCACACATAGCCAGGTTAACCTGACAGGATCAACTCAAGTTTAACACAGAACCAAAATAGGTTTGATTTTCTTGTCTGGTCATTTTTTAAAACATTTTATACATGAACTAAAAAACCCCCACCAAAACAAAAAACGTAACAACAACAACACCCCCACAAAAAATCCACAACACCTTCTCCCCCCACAAACAAATAAAGACCATAAAAACAAGCAATTTCTTTTTCATTCACTTCTATGAACACTTTCAGAAATGGTTTTGTGATATTGTACCATTATTGATAATGTAACCATTACTGAAAGCAACACTCAAGGACAGAGTTTATTATAGAAGAACTCTTGCAGTTTGAATCAGTGGGTTTGCATATCCCTGTACTGGGTTCTGGGTTGTAGAGATGTTGTGGGGTTTATTTGCCTTTTTTTGCAGTGAGTTTTTGGTTTCTTGAGGCAGATTTTTTTCTGATCTAGAAATCCAAACTAACAAGAAACTACACCTCTATGGTTACAATCAAAATGAGAAGGCAAAGATCTTGGAGCTCAGCAAGGATAATTAAAAGATGCTGGGCTGCCAATAACTGCAGTTTTTTCCACAGTAGAGCTAGTTCCAAATTACTTTTTAACAAAATTAAAATCAGACATAATATATATGCATTGTGAAAAAGGGAAAAAAAGCTAATCTCTTGAGCCCAGCATAATGAAGTCATTTAAGGAAAACAGAGAACTAAAAAGCTGTGTTACAGCTGCAACTATATTAAGCAGGGATAATATGGATATGTAAAGACTCAGAAAATAAAAACACAGAAGATTTTAAAAATAAAGCAATCCTAACAGTCATTATTCTATAGAGAATCAATAGAATCATTATACTTGGAAAAGACCTCCAAGATCATCCAGTCCAACCTTTGACTGAACACCACCTTGTGAACTAAACCACAGCACCAAGTGCCACATTTACGTGTTTTCTGAACACTTCCAAGGATGGGACTTCCCTGTTCCAAGGCTTAACCACCCTTTCAGTGAAGATATGAACACACACACATATAGAGCATAGCATTTTCTATTTAGGAGTTATCCATAACAAAGAAGCAAATGGCCTAAACTATCACGCAATTTTTAGTGACTTTTATTCTTGTTTGACTAAACTCAGACTTGGCCAATTTCTTGGGGAACATTTCAGGTTATATAACTGCACTTTGCAAACATGCCAGCCTCTGAAGTACACCAAGCCACCTGGTACTTAGAAGAAAATTAAGTATGTAACTAACTTAAAGTTTAGTAGCACAGACCAAAGCCCTTTGAGCTTTTCAGCAATCCCAGAGATAATTGAAAGCAGACAAATCTATTCATTTCTTTAAGCTTTGCATTTATTACAAAACATCATCAATGCAATGAGACAGAATCTCCTGAAGCAAGAGTCCAAAACCACTTTATGCCACACAGGCACTTTTATTCTACTCAAAGTTTCTCAACTGCTGCCTCATTGAGTCCATTGCTTTGCTTAGGGGTGTTTTGGTTTGGTGAGGTTTAGGGTTGTGGGTTTTTGTTGGCTGGGTTTTTTTTTGGGGGGGAGGGGGAATCTAGAGCCCTCCAGACAAACCAGAAGAGGTTACAGCACTGTTTAAAGCTCACACAACTCCTATAAAATAATGCTGTGCAAGATTATTAATTCTTCCATTATCACTGATATTTTATAATAAAATATTGGGTTTGAACACTGAGCATTGACAAAGTCATACTTGCATCCATTAATATACTGAAGCAAACAATTTGAGGTGTTACCCACAGGCTTTTTTGCACTGTGTTTCACTGATATTTCTGTGTGGGAGAAGCAGTCTCTCCTTTGCACAGATGTGGGAGTTAGACCAGCTCCAATACCAAGAGCAATGCTGCATAACAGGGATGCACTTATGCTTTAAGAAATGATGTAATCTCTCCGTGGGACACGTGTGTAAGTGATGAAGTGCCTGCACAGGGGACACTAAGCTGGCGAGCACAACACTGAACTGCTCATATGGTAACCCACTGTACATCTTACTGAGAGAGATTTAGCACTGAAAACAGTCTGCACTCTTTCAAAAAAAGATTGTGCTGATAAACTGAATTGGGAAAACTAAGTATGTCTGAAGAGAGAAAAAATACACTATCTGAAAAGCATAAAATCAGATTTGAGATTTATCAGAAAACCTATGGCAAAAGAGGAAATAACCTGGCACTGTATTTGCACACTTTAATAAGGCTGCACAGCCTGACGCTGCAGTTCTTTCTTCTCTCCCTCCCTATTTCATCTGGAAATATGAACTTCAGCTTTTATTACAATACCAGGAAACAACTGAAAGTTGATTTAGAGGTCTGAAGCAACAAACATTTTAGCTTACTCTTGATATCTAAGGCAGTAACTTGCATCCAAGTTTGGCCTTGAGTTCATCATGCAGTGACATTTCTATTTAAACAAAAATTAAAAAAAAAAGTCAGCCTCTAGCTTTTATCATAATGCTCAAAGTGCTAAACGACACTCCAATAAATGGGAGTGATATTTTACTAATTTGGTTGAAGTCTCTCTGTAGAGTTAATTGCCTCAAATGTGGTATTACAGCTGCTAACTGCATTGTGCATATTACCTTTGCAATTTAAGATGCAAAGAATAAAATAGTGGAATCTGTTTGCAAGATAAGTTGCAAAAGGCAAAATTTACAGAAAAAGTGTGAAACTAAATTGCCAGGCGATGAATGTCAGCAGTGCCCAGTTCTAATTATTGCTGCCTTCTTTCCAATGTCTTTAGTACCACTGTGTTTCCTCCTGCTATTCTCCTTGGATATAAATTTCACATGCTACGTACTTGACTTGAGTTTGAGATTTGCTAATGAAAAATAGCAGGTAGTTAATGCTTTGACAACAGAAACAAGTTTTTAAAATTTAAAAAGATATTAAGAAACGATGAAAGAGTGAGTAAAAGGAAAAATCAGGTGAGGAAAAAGTAAAGATACCAAACATGGACTAGATTTTCACTAACCAACCAAAAATGCATCATTAATAAGAGGAAAAACAAAAACAAAGAAAAAGCAATATAAGCCCCCTAAAAACCAGAAATGGCAAATGAAAGGTGAAATAAAATAAGAGCAGCTCAAAAGAGAAGGAAAAGAAATAAGTTAAGATATGACATCAATAAAGAGCTGGAGACTAATCTGAAGAAAATGGAAGAGGAGGGAAAATATGGGAATAAAAGCAAATGAAAAAGAGCATGAGAAGTCCTCTTTAAAAGCAAATGGTAAAAGAAACCCCAGAGTTATCCCTGCTCTGTAAGTTCAATTTACTTTGCATTTGCCTTTACAGCTTTAACTTCTCAGAATATCTCTCCCTGCTCCAACTCCCTGGATGACTTCCTGCCTAGAGCCACTAAGTTTTCAGGAGCTGATGTGATTCTTATGCTGGGACACATGGATTTAAAAATAAAATGTAGTCAGGAATATGAGTGAAATATGAACTCTCATTGACCCATTTCCTAAAGAACACCTTAAATTACCATCAAAGGCACCGCTGGTGAGTAATAAGATGTTCACCTGCTCCCAGTGCATTCAGCATTACAGGTTCATACAGACATGGTGAAACAGGCTGAGGATACAGGGAGGGTTGAGGTAAATGCACAAGGAACTCTCCCTCTTCAATAATAAAAAATTACCCATGCTTAGTTTTAAGCCAACCTAGTCCACCCATGTGGCAATATAAGCACTAGTGACAGCACAGCAGAAAGGGCTGGACTAGAAGAACAGGACAGGTCAGTATTCTGGGAATGGAGAGGGGGGAAAAAAACCCAAGACATTAGCTTATGTCTGTCTGGAAAGAGTTTGTGGAACTACAGCATCTGACCACTTAGGATTTGGCAATCTACTGATACTTTAATACCACTGAATAAATCTTTAAAAGACAATTAACAGCATTCCTAAGGAACAGTAACTATAACAGAGTGAAAAGGTCTGTTGAGAGCAGAAGTTACTGTCTCAGTTTGATCTTTAACTCATTTCACTACAGAAGACCTCAAACCTCCAGAACAGGAGGTTTTGGTACACCCTGAACTCCACAGCTCCAGTGCAAAGCAGAGCAAAACGTGCCAGTGCCCATTCTTTCATTACTGATGGACAGGAATCACTCATAAAAAGCTTTAAATTGTTCACTTCCCTCTCTAAATCTTAATGTTATGGGATTTCTTTGTCAACCTGAACAAATGGTTTGCTTTAAGATGCTACTGGAAGATTTATATCTGCTTGTGTTTTGTAAACATTTATTTCAAAATACTTTAACCCTCCTCACCCCTCATCACTGGAGCAAGACTGTAGCATATGGTGTTCATTAAAACCAGGAAATTCCTGTTTGGTTCTTATGAAACTGTTGAGAGTAGATAATTGTTTGTTGGTTTATTTTTAAATTCTATCTTTGCAAAGACCTATTTCAGAAATTTCACATTAAATGACAAATTTTAATTGGCAAAATTTTAAATTTTGTATTTGTTAAATCCAGACACTAGTCTTTTGCAATTAAAAAAAAAATCAGAAAATATTTATCAAGTGTAAATTAATGAATTACCACTATGATACTTAATATATTGCTTTTTGCAATCATCAATTTAAAAGTTGTAATCCATAATTAAACAAAGAAACAAAACAATTTGACAACTTATAGGTCATCTACTCAGTGCTCCAGATTCATCATAGCATTTTTTTTCTACAAGATCACAAGAGGATTCTGGGTCTTTTGCAGAACTTTATATCCTTGCTGAACCTTACACCTTGTCTGCAATTTCAATATCTTTGTGTTTCCATTCAAAAGAAAACTTGTAGTCTGTCCTTATTGATTTGTCATCAGTGGTGTCAAATAAAAAAACCTGTCAACAGCAGTGAGAAAAGCAACACATTAAGCCCCGAGTGTTTCATGACAGACTGAACAATATCACAGAAACAAAAGCAAAACTAGATGTGTTTTCCTCATTATTGTTTTTCCCCTATACTGGGAGGAGAGCTGTGAATGACCGAAGGCCACAACACACACACACCCCCCTAGAAAGTGAAGCTGCAAAACTGTATTAAAAATCTGCTATCACTTGATTATGACAGAGGACAGCACATGGCTGGGGTAGAAGGCTGTCCATCCATCCCTGCAAGCTTCTCCCTTGCTGGATGACTCAGGCACTCAGCTCCCAGCCCAAGACAGGGAAAAAGCATGTTCTGAGTTCAAGTCCCTGGAGGGGACAAATAACAGCCAGTTATTTGCTGCAGACTCTCCTCTCAATCACAAAATGCCATTAAGTGAAGCTAGAGTATGTTAAACACTTGGAATATTTTCCCCTATATAAACAGCTGCTGTAGCTGCAAATGGAAAGTTACAGAATTGCAAACAATTGGTACCAAGTGTTAACAGAACATGTAAACTACATTTTATTTCACAAGAAATAGAAACCTTTAGGTTAAGGGGTTCTTTGTGCACACACTGTAATTTATTATCTTAGGTGTATATATACACAATTTAGCAGACCAAAGATAGCCAGAGAGTACAAGTCTTAACTCTGGAGCCACCCTGAAATCCATAGGCATCTGAAACACCTTTTTTAATAGTAGAGCATATTGCTAAACTGTGTAGTTTGCAGCCCATCATTATCTGAAGTTTCTCTTGGCATAAAGACTTTCCAGGATAATCATTCCCACTGAGATACACTCAGTATGCCCAGCTGTATTATGTGTTCCCTTCCTTCAATTTTCAGTTTTATTATCAGTTCATAACTCGTAGCTGTTTTATTTCCCTTGGTATCCAAATTCATTCCATATACTGAGAGAGCTTCACCACATTATCTTCTACTTGAGATCACTAATAAATTCACAAATTAATCTACTTAAAAAGCTGCATCTCAAAGTACCAATAAAAAAAAAAACAACGTAGACAGACACCTTTCTTACCCCTCTTTTCATGGCCTTTCATCCACCTTTCATCTTCAGAAGTAGGCTCACTTAAATTTAGGGAAAAAAAAGGTGCAGGTACTGCTTTACTTCTTCTTTTCTCCCCTCAGAAGAAAAACAAACTCTCATGCCTCTGTTCCCTGGGGAGCTTTAGCTGTGCATCAATTCACAGCACCTCAGGCAGAGTGTGCAGAACACCACAGGCAGAACACAGGTTTGCACTGACTACAAATGTTACTTCCACACATTAATGCATACACAACATCTTCATTTTTTCCAGTCTGAATTCCTTCCCCATTTTCCCTGCTTAAGTGAGATTTTTTTCCATGCAAGTGGGGGAAAAAGAATTAAATCAATTTGGACTTTAATACCATGTGGCAAAGTACATCAGAGACTGAATCTCACTTTACACCATAAAAATGTTATTAATCCTGTACCTTTCTAAAGAGATCATTTTTCTTCCCATAAGACCTTCATTTACAAAGGTTATTAGCCCACGTCTCCACCTACACATTCTAAATATAAGGTACAGAGAAATCATTTGATCTCCACTTTCTTGGGGTTTAATGTGTATCATCCTGAACAGAAATACAGCCAATGCTAAAAATCACCCCCAATTTCATTTTTTCATGGAGAAGAGAAATGAAGCATTCCTTTCATTCAGTCACAGCTATGATTCCTTAAGAACAGAACAAGGCAGCTCATTTCCAAAGGAGATGTCCCAGACTGTGTATTTAGTTCACACTAACAGGCTGGACTTCCAAAAGAGGCATGGTTTAAAACACATAATACTGGTCATTCCTTAGAAACAGCTCCAACTCAGGTTTCCTAAAGAAACCAAAAAAGCATGCAGGCTGTCTCTGCAAGGACACAATGAGTATTTATTGTTCTGCTGGGCTTGACCAACACACATCTCTGTACTCCACAGCAACAAACAAAAAACCCCACAGAACACCCGCTCATTTGCAATGTTACCAGAAAGACTGACTTTAGCTGCTGCAAAATAAGGAAGCTGCTCCAATTAGATGCAGAATTATACAGCAGAAAGCTGTATAATTCTATTTTAATTCTTTTATTTTTATAATTCTATATTTAGCACATGCTAAATACACTAAATACAACAGTATTGATAATAAGGTACTCGTAGAACTGCAAACTCCTTAGAATGGGTTTGTATATCAAATACCTACATAAAGCCAAGATAACATCAACATGAAATTTCTATGAAAAACAGACTGAAATGAAAATATTTCAGGTTTCCAGTACTGATAAAAGTGACTCTAAAAATAAATTTCTTTATTCTGTGGTTTTACTACTCTAACAACTCCTCCCACCCCATAAAAAGAACAAGATAAAATACCTTTTTTCGATTTTGCTCCAATCTTCAATTTGGATGGCCAAGCAATCTGTGTATTTGTTTCTTCCATAATCTGTTAAAACAGAAAGTAGTTATGCAAAATTAAGTTTTTATTGTTCTTCTACAAAGTCATAAGTTGCTTTTTAAAAAAAGATCTTCACCATTTTTAAGTTTGTTGGCGATTATTACTTATAAATAGCACAAGCCATTAACTATATTTCTGGTTTCCTTGAGAATTTTTGTCTGTTAATAAACAGGGTTGAGTTCTGATCACTCCAAAGAATTCCAGAGAGCAAACCCAAGATGCTCAGCAGTTTCCATGAAGTTCAAATGAGCACTACTACCTACAGCATCTCCATGTCCATCTCAGAGAGAAATTCAAACCTTTACAATTCAACAAAAAATTTTCTTTGGTTATCTTAACATAGTTTATAAGTAAAGCCTATCAAATTTAAATTGAGTCCTTTGGGCCTCCATAGGTCAAAATATATCAGTTTGCCTCACCTTTACCCAAAAGCAGCTTTTCTTTATGAGCTTACCCAGACTTCACAATTTTTACTACTTAGTTTAGCTGGTCAGAGTAGACATTTGACAGCATTTATTATGACACAGTGTACAACCTTCTGTACATCTCTAACCAGCCAACAAGGAAAAACCCTTCACACACAC
Organism: Manacus vitellinus; assembly: GCF_001715985.3. NCBI lineage: Eukaryota > Metazoa > Chordata > Aves > Passeriformes > Pipridae > Manacus > Manacus vitellinus. Next base: position 1,344,767 of record NW_021940818.1, read on the forward strand.
ACACTCTCTCCTACTTTGAGAGCCATGCAGTCATTTGGCTCAGAGTCGACTTATTCTGTTGCTGCCTGGTTTCAGTGAAGTTCACCACCCTATTATGGGCATATTATACTGAAATTTCATTCTGTCAGAGTTACAGTTACACCCTTCTAGTGGTGAGACAAGAAAAGGAACTGCAGGACACCAAAGACTTCGTGTACATGAATTGAAATCCAGCTCTAAGAAGCTCTGGGCATGTCTACAGAGACTAAATACCTTCTCTTTTATATTGTGATATCATCAAGCATGGTGAGATCATACCTCTCACCATGAGATAATGAAAACAATTAAAATGTCAAAATAATTAGAAAAAAACACTTCCCAGACAAATACTAATGCATAAAGAAAACAGCTAGAATACCAGTAAACTTTCCGTAACAGTAAAATTCAGAACTAAGGTAGGTTTCTCTAACAGTTAATTCTTATCTTCTACATCCAAACCCCCAGGACATCACAACAACTTCCAGATTAGTACGCCATGTGGAAAAACTGAAAGTGTCAGCCAGACTTCATTATACTATATTTTTGGTTTCAGCAACTATGGGATAATAAGTTACAGCTGAAATAAAACATTTCCAGGAGGGTGAAATTCATCAGCAACATACATATACTTTTCCCAATTTTTCAATCCAGATGTTAAAAAAGCTGTTTCAAAGAAGTCACTTGTCTCTGACAGAAGGCTTTGGGCCAGGATTACTCTCAGTTGTGCAACAGGCAACAAAATACACAGAAAATTGGAAGGCATTAGCTAAAAGGAGAAGAGAGATGCTAAAACAAAGAATGGCGCAGGACTGAGTTAAAGAAGATCCAACATAAAAGGAACCACAAGAGAGGAGACAGAAGAGGAATGAATGTCATTCAAGGCAAGTGTTAGATCCCATCAGTCAATAAAGACTTCTATCTTAAAGAAATTAAATCCTCCCCATTTCTGATGCTAAACTAAAATAAAATGAAATGAAAGCCCACAACTTCAGAGATGCACATTCTGAGGACATATGAGAGAGAGGCATATGAGATCTTCAAAGGAAAAGTAGTCTGACTGGCAGCCACTGAGATTTGGCCACCTAATATCCTTAAGCTCTTTGGAGAAAGCAATGCTAAAAATTACCACATTAGACCAAAAAGGCAACTCAGTCTGGTCACTACAAAGACAAATTTATCTCCTGTTTTAGACAAGCAAAAAAAAAAAAAAAATCTGGCTGCATTTTAAGTAAGAGCATTTACTGAAGTATCAAAATGTTCAGAGTGTGTGTTGGCTTTCAATTCCAAGCTGTAACCTTTATGATAAATCAGGGCTTTAATAGGAACCTTTAAGAACAAATTCAACTATACTGCTTGCTTTTTAAACTATTATAATATTTATTAAGTATTGTATTTATTGCAACAGCAGGAGCATCACAATGCTCTAGATAACAAGGAACCAAGTTTTTACTAGAGCAGTTAAACTTGAAAGTGAAGATCATGTTGAAAACTGCATCAGCTTCTTGTTCTGTTTTTACCATTCCAACCCAGGCACTTTTAAGTGCCAAGATTTATTTTTTTTCCCTCTGAAACAAATTTGGAATCATTCCATGAAAACCTCAACTGCATGTTGCAATGGGAACAGTTTCATAAACTTGGTGTTATGCCACATGTCCTGATAACAGCAGTTATCAAATGAACAAGACAACTCACAAGTGCTATAGCTGTAATACATGCATTCCAGTTGTATAACTACTTTAGTTACATAACATGTAAAGAAAATTCAGCCTGGGGATGACTCAGAGTTCATCATCTCTGCAGAACTACATCTCTGCTTAGGCTTCCCTTATTTTCATATAAAATAAGTGATGGGGTGAGCACTAACCTGTACTTGCTTCACCTTGATGGATCAACTGACCAAAGGAAACAGGCATATTTGGCAGCAAGATTTAATCCCCCTAGTAAATAATCTCAGGCTCCTTCTTAAAATGAGGGAAACCCTAAGAAATTGTCTTTCTTCAAGTTCCTTTCCTTCCCTTCCCCCCAGAGAAATTGCAGTGTTTAGGAGCAGAATTACATAAGCTGTTCTCAGTGAAGAACAAACAGAAGGAGACAAGACACTGGAAGACACCAACAGAACAAGTAAGGCTGTACCCTGACCCTGACAAAACTGGCCCTAGTTGCAAATTATTGGGCCTTCAAGGAAAAAAAAAAAAGTCTAGCTGCAAGGCAGCTGGAAGACAAGCTTTTGGCTTCCTTGTATTCCAGCTTGAATAGTTTATAGTTTAAGCACTTTGGGGAGTTTTTACATTAAGACAGCAAGAAATTATTGTTTCTTATGATGTATTTTTTTAGCTGATTCTGGATAGAAACTGGAATGCCCTGAATGCAAAAAAACAACCAACCAAAACTCCCCCAAAGCCCAAAAGCATTTCAGAATTCAAAGGAAGTATTTTACAGGCAGTAGATGAACAAGAACAACATATCTAACAGACCTTTCTTCATTTAAAAAAGACACATTAAATCTAAGTACTATTGTTTATAGTTACTGTTGGTAAATCACCTATTTTTGACCTTCCCACCTTTGGGATTTGTGCATCTTAGCCTTTTCTGCCTCAGTTCTTATTCACAGTGGGGAAAAAAAAAGGATCAGACAGCAACCTGCATCTAGTAGTGGGAACCTGCCATTTTTTTCTCAACTTTAGCTCAACAAGCATCTCATTCCAACTGGAATGACAAAAGGAACCCTCAAAAAGGCAAATGTAACTGGCAAAAAAAAAAATAAAAAAAAATCCAGTTTGTATTTCATCAATGGAAAAACCTTCTCTTTCAGGGCAATTAGCTTGTTCAGTTTAACCTTGCTTGATACAACAGAAGATGCATACACCATTTCAATACCCAGAATACTTGGACAATGAATAAGTACAGATGTTTAAAATCTTATAACCACTTAAATTACATCTTCAGAACAGGTACATGTTTATCTTAATCCATATGGAAGAATATATATTTATTTTAAATATGCAATAGGGGGTTTTTTAGATACTTTGAATTTTTCATGCAATTAAAACCCCTAGAAAGTAATCAAATTGTATGCCCACTGGTTGTTTTTTATTTCTCCGCCTATGTCTTATTTTTAAGAAGTTTCTTTTCTTCCAAGTTTGCCTACATTTTTCCTCTGTGCAGGTTGAAAACAAACAGAAACACCAGATTTAGAACATCATCATCAATGGCACTAGACATTTACACTTAAACATTTGCAGAGCTGCAGAGGTGCCTTATTTTCTACTGCCAAACAATGGAAATCCTGAGGGAGGACCTAAATTCTGTGCTACTTGGAGTATTTCAGACTCCATTTCCTGTCAGCAAACCCTGCCCATGAGCCTGCTGACAAATGCTGACAGCTGAACATCTTGCATGAAGTATTTAGCAGACAAGTTCAGTAAATTATACAAAAGAAAATTAAGCTCAATAACTACAGGTGATCACGTACACGAAAATAAAAACCATGGTCTCTGGGACAGCATAAAACACAGCAATGGATGAGAAATAGGGAACTAAGCAGTGCTTCTTTCAACAGCCCTTTTGAAAGGGAACCTACACCTCTGGGGTACTGTAGGCAGGTCTTCCTCCTTCAGCAGGTTAAGTGATAAAGCAAAGAAGAATATAGGGACAAATAATTCCATCCTTCTAGATCTTGGTTTTTACTCAGGAACTGCCTCTGTGTGCAGACAAAAAAGTTACCACAGAGCATACAGTCAAGACAGGGCCTAAACTATATTCTGAACTACCTTTAGTCATGCTTATGCCATTCTCAACCCTGCATTTATGCATCTCACAGAGAGCATTTCTCAATATAAAATCATATTCTAGCAAGACAAAAAAGGACTGACCAAAGAAGCAGCTATTTTTCCAAACAGCATGAAGTTTAAAATTGAAAAAAGCCTGATGCAATGCTAGTGCAACGAGTCAAAGGAAAAAGTAAAGGGGAAGAGGAATGAATTGGAAATTCATTGAAGAATGAGATAAAATGTAGATGGTTGAGCTACATCAACAGCCCTCCCTCCCCTCAAAAAAACCAAAATTGCAGGGATTGAGCTCTCCATCAGGCAGATATTGGGGAGGGACTAGAAATGCAAGATAGACCCTGTTCCTTTATATTTCATAAGCATACCTTGGAGCAGCACCTCTAGAGAATTATTACATACAAATTTCGCTTTTCTCACTAACAAAAGACGAGAACTATAAAGCACTTGGAGCCATAAACAACCCACAACAGGTATCCCTAGGGAACAAGTGCTTCCCAGTGTAACTATGTTCAGTTACAAATCGCTGCAGTGGAGAAAATCCCATGTGTGAGGGCAGGACAAGGACAGGGAGGGCCAGAGAGGACTGGAAAAGTGCTGTTCACATGAGAACAGAAATTCTGTCAGGAGATGTTTGGTCATTTTGTTTTGAAACTGAATCTCCATCAGGTTAAAGAAAACACAGCAATTCTTTAGAGATGACCATAGCTAACTAACTCTGTGTAGGGTAACTTGTACCCAATCAACACTCCATAGCTGCTGAAGGGAAGGTGATGATTGATTTGTTACATCACTGTATCCATCCTCATTGCCCCATCTTGGAAAGCCATTTTTGCCAGATACAAAAACTTGTTCCATCAGTTTTATAGGAGACAAAGATGAGAGTTATTGTACAAGACAGCAGGGAAAAAAAAAGAATAAGCACAGGAATACAAATAGTAAAAAAAAAACAAAACATGTACCATGATAATGGCCTTTCAAAAATGTTTCCATAAACATGGAGTATTAATGGGACAAAAGCCACAAAAAGTGAAGGGCAACTCAACAAGTATTTTTAAATCAAACAGAATAGGAACAGCACAAACTTGTTTGCTGAACACAGCTTTATGAACCATAATGGAAACTAGGGCTGTGCAAAGAATATGTAGAAGTTTCAAGTTCCAGTTGATCAGCAATTTTAATTTGGACAACAAAAATATTTTTCTGTCTAAGAAGGAAGAGACACAGACAAAAATCAGTTCAACATAAATATAGTCACAGTTTTGACGCAAAATCTGCTCCTAATTGACAAGACAAGAGTAACAAGCAAAGGGATTAGTTATCCAATTTACTAACTCTCCTCCAAAAATAAGTGCCTAAATTCATTATTGAAGATTTCACTCATTAAGAATTATTACATGTAAATTAGCATTTCAGAAAATAAAATCATTACATGTTCAATCTAATTTAGTATTAGCCAAATCAATGAGTATGTGATAATTTTCAAATCAGGCCTCAGGATGCCTAATAAGAACACACACACACAAATTTTGCCAGTCTCTGAATACCTGGCTTCAGAGACTTTAAATCTTCATCTTGCATCTTCTGCTGTGAGAGAAGTTGGATTAGCCCCCTCAGTTTGTATGCATTTACAGCATACAAACAAGCTTATTTTTATAGTTTATTTGAACCATGGAATATAATTTGCATGAAAATTAAAGAAAAATACATTTCCATGTGAGCAGGAGAAGACCTGAGCTGAAGAGTCACAGTAGACAAGTAAAATTCTACATAAGCTGATACTTATTTTTTTCTTCTTCCAATGCAGAAGAGGTGATGCAGCAGAACCCGAGAGGATGACTAATCCCTGAGTATGACTTTTGGCAGCAAGAACAGAGCAATGGGTGTAGCTGGAACCAGAAGACGTTTTATACTTAATGGTTTGTTGTTTTGGTTTTTTTTTTTGGTGTTGGGGGGAGGAGAAAGCAAGGGAAGAACAAGGGTGGGAAGGAAGAACAAGACACAAAAAGGAGTTGCGTGAAGTTCCCCAGGAACTGCCAGTGGGAACGCAGCCTCCACAACCAGCGAGGCCAGAGGGAGCCAGGGCACATCAGAGGTACAGCATTAAGGACTACTGGGTTTGGCAGGGAAATATGAGGGATGAAACAAGTTAAAGGAGATGACAAAACTCAGCCCAAAGCTTGGGGCAAATATGTAGCTCTTGTGGAAGCCTGGCCAACATTTTGGATACAGCAATAGATTCACATTCCAAGCCTTGTTATCCCAACTAGAATTCAATATTTGTCCAAACTAATTCTTTAAAAAGAAGGTATTATCACCACTTTTCTGCAGGTAAGGGTGAGAGGCTGTTCCTGAGCAGGAACAGTGACAATGGCCCCCAGACTCCCACACATTCCAGACTACAACACCATCCAGAGTTTGCAATTTGTGCTCCTGTGTGGCAGAAAAAACATCTCCTTTGCAGAGTGGAATCACAGCCAGAATTAAACCATAAAACACAGAAAATTCCTTAATAAAATTGCTCTTAATTTAGATTGTCAGTACTAATAATATACATCTATGTGTAAACTGCTTAAAATACACAACGAACCAACACATAGGGAGGACATGGATCAAGCTCCAGTTGTGTCCGTACAGAAAGGAGCATTACAACAACAGTACCTTCCCAACTGCAGGGGCATGAGTGCACATGTATCCTGTAGGATAGGGGCACATGATTTTCCTATTTTATATTCCAGCAGCCAGAAACCCCAAACCCATTTTTAGAAAAGTATCTGTGGGTGACGACCACTTGGCCAGTCCTCCTTCCCTAATTTCACCAGTCTTGAAAAATATTTAAACTACTTCAGACACTACCCTATGGAATATGGATAAAGTTCAGTACTGCCATGTTTTTGTTCATGCTTCCACTCCAAGTCATTTGTTTCAGTACTGCAGGAAATTGATCTTCACATGCTCACTTGTCCATCTTCGTTAAACTGATTTTTATTTCAAGTTTTCACTAAATGCTAAAATAACTTGATCAAAAAAGCATTAAAGTGGTTTTCAATTTTCCAGCTAATCTAGACTGATGTATTAAAAGGGAACAGAAGGCAAACTTGCCTGTTTCCCATTTGCACACTGCTACACAGCTTCATGTCAAGCTAAGCAAAACACCAACATGCTTCCCTCCAGCTTCTCATGACCAACAATTTTGTGGTCTGCATTTACAGACTTTGAGACTTCCACCAAGCAGCAAACAGGCTGTTTGTTGTCAAGGACTATATCCTAGCCCAGACTGACTCAAATTTGCCATCTGCACATGACATTCACAACTATTCCTAAAGACTTCACCAAGAGCTAAGGCAAGCATGTGCACGATGAAGAGTTAGCAAAGCTAAAATCAGAGGACAAGGCTGACATCATAGACGACGTATTTATGTATTTATTCATAGTTTTGATCAATGTCTATCAGCTGATAATACTTCAAAAAACTGATGAACAAATTATGTATAAAAGCAATAAAGGCAGCAGAGTAAAATACATCAGTTTTACAACTCAGACTTCCAGGTTGTACATGAAAGCTCTAAATCCCAAAGGAGGGAATTGTCCTCTGTGGACATGGCTTTGGAATTTATATTGTTTCTTTTCCAGCAAGGGATTTTAAGCCTAGAAGGGATGAGAACACGTGCATGTATGCACGCACACACACACACTGCATCTCTTTTTAATCACTTCACCTGAAACAAACTGAGAAGGATCATTCTTAAAACATGGGTCTTCTTAAAGCAAATATTGCAGTATTGTTGCTGCCCAAAACTGCATTAAGTGAACCTTCTGCAACAAAAATATTTACAGAACTTTGTACTTTATTTACAAATACAGCAAATAGGGTTAAGTGAGAACAAAACTATGAATCACATGCCCTTACCTGGGGAGAAAAATTATACCCCTTCCTTTCTTTGACCTGAAAGTTTTGTTTACCCTCAATGGAAATATTAGCCAAAGGCCAGGGGTAATACTTTTATTTTAAATAAGTGACTTAAAGTATAGTAAAAAATGTAAAAGGCTTATTCAAGCATGCAAAAAAATTAGCTATAAATGTATCTGTGTGTACAGCACTTATGAATTCTACACAACAGTAGGAAAAAGGGGAAATTCTAAAAAAAAAAAGAAAAAAAAAGAAAAAAAGTATTACTTAAAAATGAGGCCCCCACAGAACACAGTTAGAAACACCAAGATGCATCCAACTCTCCTCTCCAAAAGCAGGATCAGCAAGTCTCCTCTCTGCAAATCAGAAACCTAGTGTATATTCTTAAGTTGTATCATTCTCATACTCATCTTCATCTCCTTTTTCTTCTTTTATTTTTTCTTTTTTTTTTTCCCCTCAAGGGAAAGAGTACAAGCATTTCCGAGGACTGAAATCCCTCCTCTGTTATAAGGGAGAGTTTAATTCCCAGAATGAAAAGCATTAAACATCTCAATTGAGACTGTGGTGACAAATCACTCCTCCTCTGTTGCTGCACAATGCAAGAGATCTTGCACAAAGTGTTAAGTATAGCAATAAAGTGGCATAAAATTGAACTTTATCAACTAAAACTCTGATTCACTTGGAACTCAAGCTCCAAGCAGTGATATATAAAGAGCCACTCAGCATAACAGTATGGGATCAAAATCTCCACTATTTCTGGCCAGGGAAATTATTCACAAGCAACTTGTCAAGGACGGTTGTTGTTTTAAGACTTCTACCTACACTGAGCACTCCAAGGATGAGGTCCATCAGAGAACACTTTCATATTACAGGTCAACTCTCAAGATGGTGCCCATTGTATCAGAAGCAGCACAGAAGAAACAAGACATTAAATGAAATAAAAACCCCTTATAATTACTCCACTGCTTTGACAGAACAGTCCCTATACCAAAGACATGATGAATGAGCTTCCCACAAAAATGAAGCCTTCCTACCACTCAGCTCTGCCTGAACTAAGCAAAAAGTTAAGTAAGCATTCTAGATTTACCTTTGTAGAGAAAGTGATCCAACCTAAACAGTCTCCTTCCCACTGGGTGTGGTTTTGCCAAAGGAGAGACAAACTTCTCAATCCCAAAACTTCCTGCAAATGCTGACTGCCACTGACATTCTCGCAGCCCTCTAATCCACGCCACCCTCTCCCAGCAGTCATTTCCTCTTCCCAGGAAGCTAAATGAGAGGAAGCTCCCTATAAATTAGAAGTGCATGCCAGTGTTCCCATCCCAGCCCAGCAAAGCCGGGTGTTTCCAGCCAATTCTGGAAAAGTATGGCCTTAATATATCCTTGTCACATGCCATGAGCCAAACTCTACATCAGGAGGTTATTTTAACGCTAATGCACAGACTGATTTCTACCCAGAAAAAGGGGAATGAGTGGAACCAGTTTCCTTAGTTCAAAATTGGTCCTGTGGTTGAAACGGAGACAAGACCCACAATGACAATAAAATCACCATGGACTCATTATGTCTCACCAGCAAGATAAATAACACGGGAAGAAACCGATAGCTGAGCGGTTGCCATCAGAAATGGGAATATGGCCTCAGGGAAACTGTAGCTATAAATAGGCAGTTTGAGAAAAGTCATGGATGAAGACACATGGAAAACCCTTCAGAACTCACTGCTGAACATGGATAATAATTAGCTTGAGACATCTCAGTCTCAGGTCAATGATTAATATTTTTAATGTCTGAAAATGCCCTAAGCCACTCGCATTGGAAGCTCTAGATATGTTTCATGTTCAGAGATTAAAGGGGAAGACTGATAGGCTTTTAGCCTGACCTACTGCAAACAGAAAAGTAACTTTTTTGAGCTAAATTTATTTGTATCAGAATATACTGGCTATACTTACAGAAGTATTCACGTATACATCAATACTGTATCAATATAGTCACATATAAGAATTCTACAAAAGTTTTAGGTTTGCCCCAGATCAACACAACATATATTTTTGAAAGACACAAGAGAAAATACAGGATGTTGCAAACCAAGTTTTTTCACAGTCTCAGATAAGCAAACAGGATTTGAGGCAGTTCCTAGAGCTTCCTAAACAAATAAAAGGTAATGCACACTCACTAGTAGCTACAGCATATAGAAGAACTTAACAGAAACATGATTCAAGATGCAGTTAGACATACCTATTTTTCACATCTTCAAATAATTGCAGGGTTTTTTATCTTTGGTTGGTTGGTTGGGTTTTTTTAATCTTTTACTGTTTCCAAATATCTGTACTGAAAGATCAACTGGTTTTAAAGGATGGTTTCACCACACTGCACTTCCAAAACGGCCTCAGTATCTCTTAAGGTGCTAGTTATTTAATAAAATTAGAAGCTACAGTTTAAACATGTTACAAGCAAGGACAGGAAGGGAGAAAAAAAACCAAACCAAAACAAAAACCTCCTAATCTTTCTTTATACTCCTGAGCTCCCAATAATTAACAGAAGATATTTTGGTACACACATGTAACATTTGTCCAATTGCAACTTCATATTTCCAAGCACGTTTACATCCCCTTCAGGGAATAACAGAGTCTGCAGTCAAGAGAAGCATGAGCATTTAAACACAGCTTTTGCCTAAATCCAGAGATATCTTAAAACCCCCAAGTATCTGCAGCTGGGTAAATGCATGCAAACACCATTTCTAATTGATTAAAAAAAAAAAGAAATTCAATACATGAAAGGTAAAATAACCTCAAACACTCAGAAATGGTAAACCCCACAGGTTACAGCTGGCTGGCAGGATATTGTCCTTCCCACACAATCAAGCTCTGCAAATGGACTCCTGAAAGCCAGGAAAGCAAGAGTTGAGGAGCCCCTTCAGGAGCACTCCAGAAGCCCACGACTAACACGTACACACCGAATTACCCTGAGCTGCAGAGCTTAAATCTGACCCAGAGTCAAGCACTTGAGCAGAGCACCAGGTGTGCATCATTTCCAGTCACCACTTTCTGCACATGCAGTCCCACACCAGCCCAAGAACTCCACCCAGACTCTACTGAACCCACAGCCTTCACCTATCACCCCCCCTACTGCTGATAGTCCCAGGAGAAAGCCCAAGGTGGGCTCTTGTCCTGAGAAATTTCAGAATGAAAGTTTACCATCAGCACTAAGACTGCCAAGTGTTTAGAGGGAAAACACCGAAACCTCGATGATGCAGGAGCTAAAAGCAAACCAAAATGATGCATTAAATTCCTCTCTGTCCACACGGCCAACCCCCATCTGTTTTGGATTATGAACTCTTCAGGGCAGAGGCTCACCACCTTCTTACATTTTATATAAGAGTGCCATGCTTATCTATAGTGCTACATAAGTTATATGTTCCTTGGAACCACATCCTGGCTTTGTCTGGGAAAAAGCATTTCTTGCCTATGAGGCGTGAACCAGATGTTATGGAACTTAATGGAAAAAATCCACCATCATATGAAAATGGGCTTTGGATCAAGAACAAGTAATAACTTCATATTATGTATTCCTCTCACAGAATAAATTAGAACAACCATTTAGAGAGCAAGGTCCACAAGGATTTTTTACATAAATAGTATGTAACACAACAGCAAACCAATCCATATTTATTTAAGATTACATGTCACTGAACTGCAGATCCAAGAGCTCTAGAGAGAAAACTATCCCATTATTTACTTATTTCTTGCTAAATTATTAGCAGCTCCCCAGTGGTTTTTGCAAAATCTGGATTAGATGATGTCAGGTTTTCCCACATTTGAAGCAAAACTAAAACTTAGAAATATTAGAAGAAAGTGTGATAAAATTCTCAGATTTTTTTAAAATGACACTACCAAAAACCATTAATCTACTTTTGACTTCCGTTCAGGAGCAGAGGAAGGGGCACTTCATCACACGACAGGGCAGAAATATTAGCTGAATTTGGCCCTTGTAGCCAAGAACTGGGGTTTATTCTGTAACCAACAACTGCATTAGATGTGCTTGTTTCTGTTAAAATGCTCAGTGAAATAATGCATTTTGACATCTGAATTGTTATTATTAAACTCTGAAAGTTAATAGTTGATAGGAGCAGTTCACATCCACCGACAGTCTGCTTGATTATGAAAATCCAAAGTAATTCTGCCTTCTCATGTTTAAAGATCAGGAAAAGACTACTTAGCACCAAAGCCTTGTATTAACTTCCTTTAAAAGCCTGAGAGATTCATCAGGGCACACTCTGCATAGGTTAACAGTCCAGGCTGAGTGCCTGACTTCAGAGAACATGAGCAACTTCTGTTCCTCCCAAGGACCAGCTAATTAAGAACTGAGCACTGTTCTCCACTGACCAGTCACAGAGCAAGACCAGCAGCCACTTCCAGAGCCATCTGCCAGCAGCCACCACTGTTCCACTCCCTCCAGTACCAGCCTCCTCTCTCCTCCCTCTTGCTCTGCGTGTCTTGACACCTTCTCAAACCTTTGCCTCGTTACCTGTCATTTCAACATTCATATGAAAACTTGTTTCACTTCTCACAGCACTTCCACTCAAGAGTTAACTCCAGTGCACTGAGGGTAGTTCATCAGAAAATACTAAATAATATTTTTTGCATTATTCATGCAAATTATAGCCCCAAGTTCTTGATGTCTCTTGAATGCTGCACTTCTCCCCCCCTCCCTGCTCCACTCAAAAGCCTGCCAATAATGTCCTGAAGTCTCATTTTCAAAACTGCTTTAAAAAAAAATAGTATTTGCTATAGCTTCAAATTCATATCAAGTTTCTGAAAGTATCTTGCTGCCTTAGTTTGCAAGGTGTTTCTAATGCTACAAATCACTCTCTTCCTCACTACACAACCTGAAACACATGAAAAGGTTCTTCATTTTACCTCCGGATACTCTGCCTTATTCACTTCACATGAGAAAGGAAAAAGTTCAGGTCTGATTAAAGGAAATTGCACAGACAGAGACGGTGAGTAAGCTATGAGCAACTGTCCAAAGATTTCTTCCAACAAAAGAAAACTCAAAGAAGATAGTTTCCATCTGGTTTTATTAGCTGTACTATTGTGTATATGTACTTAGAAACCTCAGAAATCTGCACTATTGAGTTGATGAGACTAAGAAGGTGGCCAGTCAAAATGAAGCAGCTTGAACCTATGGCAGCACCCACACTGTGCCTATATAATATCTATGCATAAATATGACAAGATATTAATGCCAAGACAGTCATTGCATTACCAACATGGATAAGTAGTGCACTCTTTTATTCAAATACTTGAAGTTTGGCACATTTTGCTTTCCTGTGGAATTCAAAACAGTATTTTTTGCTATTACACTAATAACTACATAAGTAAGGTACATCATAACTACAGTAAATAACCAGGCATCCACATACACATGTAAAATATAAAACACACTCAATCCCACGCAGAGGGAGTTTTTCATCCACAGCTTCAAGAATTGCGAGCAGATTTATACAAGTGAGAAAAAACACTGTGGTTAAATGAACAATGTGTAGAAGGAAGCACACTGCTATGGCTTAGCTTTGTTTCAGTGAGAAACCATGCATTTTGATAAAATCCTAAGGAAGAACTACTGACACATTTTCCTCTGGGCACACTAATATTAGACAGTTAAGCACAAGCACCACATTTGGAAAAATAACAATCATTGTCAGTCAAGAGCAACATAAATCTGAAGACTCCTACAAAATTCTTCCTAAAACAAACATTTTGGCAGTATACATACTTCTCCCCAACAGCCTTCATCAAAGCATCTGACAACCATATGAAGGATAAAGTACTCAACATCTAAAGAGACCTTTGGGAAGTACCACTTATAAATATAAGGAAAACATGAAAAGTACAGCAAATTACTTTAACGGACTACAAATCAAAAAGGAGTTTCAATACCCTTCAATATAAAGCATCAAAATTTAGTCTTCTCTGTAGTACAGAGAGATAAACCAGCTCATTGTTTTTAATAGCCTACAGTATGCAGATCTTCATGAACAATTGGTTAATAATATTTTGCACACTATTCTTGAAAAAAAAACCCCAAAAAACCAAACAGCAACAAACCAATGCCATGCTGCTTTGTAGAAGTTATTTCTAAGTCATTACTCTTGACCATGTTTCTCTTTGTAGTTTAGTTGCTGCAGGACTTCTTTTTTCAGTCCTTCCGTGTCTCTGTCTAACCACAAACTTCATTGAATCACTTTGTGGACTGTGCCTTTCTTTCTTAAAAGGCCTTTGCGTTTCTCAACCAAATATTTACTTTCGACAATATCTCAAGAGGTTGCAAGTAAGTTTTTCAATAACAGGATGCAGCATTTATCTACAGACAGCAAATCTTTAAGACCACCTCACAACATGTTCTGGATTAACCCCCTGCTATTAAGCAGAACAAAATTTCATTATATATATTTTAACACTGTCAGTTAAAGAACTGTTAACATTGTTAAATTATTAAGAAATTTTTGTGCATGGATGACAGTACCATACACCAAAGAACCTATTTCTCATCCATCCCATGCATGGCTCGTGGATAGTAGACGCTTTAAATGACAAACGTTTTTCAAAATTTGATTAATAAGTAGAAAGTGCACGGGAAGTCTAATTAGTTGATCTCGTGAATGAGCAATGAGTATAATTTCTCCTCTAGTCAGCTGCTGTCATAGAACGAAAATTCTTACCTTCTGAAAAAAGTCTTCCCCACTTTTCCCTTTGCCCTCTGCAGCAGCTGTAAAACAAAAGCAGGATCTGGTCACTAAATACATAGGAGAAAGTTTACATATATAGAAATTCTCAATGAGTACATGCTACTCTGGGTAATTTTTTTCCCATGCAATAAACATTTGTCAACAACTGACTAAGAACCAGGTCAACCTTTTGCAAGTCACTTGCTGAGTCCAAACAGATGTTTGCATTTGCATACTAGAAGTCTAACACACCGATAGATATTTTAGTTGGAAAGTACACATGGTGTAAGTATAACAATTCAGTCACACTACATACTTTGCCACGCAGTTCTAACAGTGGGATCAAAAGACAGCTGGGAGGGCACATGACTTACTATATCAAGATCAAAAACTAGAATCAAAACAAGACAAAAAAATCATATTAAAAAAAACCCCTTTTCCTCTACTGTGCTATTTTTTATATTGAAGTATAGAGCTACGGCCATTTGGTTTATTGAGACTGAGAAAGTGCCAAAAAATCTAAACACTTCTTAGTGCTGCTCAGTATTGTGCTCACCCCTCAACAGCAGGACAAAACATTGTTGTACAACATGGCTTGGAAGCTCACAGGAAGCTATTGCAATATTTAGTGATTTCAAGAGCAAGACCTGGGTTAGGGCTTGGATTATCTCCCACATGTATTTAAACCCCTAATTGCAAATTTAGTTAATGTACATGATTGCACTTAAGACAATACAACAGTTTGCTCACAGCTTATGTTGTAGCTTATCTGTGTTGCAACCCAATTCCAAATACAGCAGCTCAAACTGATTGTGCACAGGATAATTTCCTTTTCCCTGGAGAAAAGGATGTCTCCAAACAGAGTACTGAACTACTGAAGAAGCTTATCATCATGATTTTGCTGTATTTCTCATGTACAAACCAAACCTCTAGCTCACCCCACCACTGGCTTCAAAACTAAGTTTACATCCCTTAGTTCTCCCCACTCTTCAATTATACAAGCGACTCCAAACTCTTAAGCTAATGTTAACTCAACTAACACAATTTAATAACAAATGCAAGCAAGCAGACACAGGCTAGAGGCATGAGATGACTTTTCCTACCCCAGAGGAAAAGCAGTGCCACTACATTTGAAACAGGCTTCTCAAAATATCAATAACAACACTTAAATACCATGGAGGAAGTGCACACTAGGAAGTTTGATCTAGTACAGTTCAGAAGTTCACATTATTTAACTCAAGTGGAGCCAGAGCAGAGGCAGCAAATGAAGCCTGCCCACAGTCATCTTGCTGCAGAGCAATTCCAGACTCCTCAATTCCACAAGTCTGACAAAATAACGCCCTCTTCTCCTTCAAAACCCTGAAGTGCCTGCATGAGAAAAGCGGTGCATGTTTCAGCAGAACAAGGTTTCCTGGAAGCAGAGAAAA
Source organism: Manacus vitellinus (assembly GCF_001715985.3). Lineage (NCBI taxonomy): Eukaryota > Metazoa > Chordata > Aves > Passeriformes > Pipridae > Manacus > Manacus vitellinus. The sequence goes on from NW_021940818.1 coordinate 1,360,629, forward strand.
CAATCAGGGAAGATTTCAGTTTTTCAGATTTACAAGCTGCCAATACGAGCAGAAAAACCCCAACTTTCTTGAAGCAGCCACTTCATGAATACATGTTGCTTTATAAGTTTTCCATTAACTCAGGAATAGCCATGAAAAACTTTTGGGAACCACACCACTTCCAAGTTGTCATGGTCATGACAAAGTGAAATGGGACCAAGATGCTTTTAATCAGAGGGTACAGGAGATAAACTGGAGATGAGAACATGACAGATGTGAGGCTGAAGTTGCAGTTTTGGGAATAGACAGATTTTTGTTCCAGCTGCAAATGCATGATTTCTAAACTGAATACAAACAAGAGATGGCTTAGATAATAGCAGTGATGCTCTGCAGGGCATTTAAGTAGAATGCTGACAAAGTGAATTCCAAGCTTTTTATTGTAGGTTTATTTTTAATCTGAATCATCCTGGTGACTTGATTTACAGCTCAGCCCCAACAACAACTGATGGTACAACTGATAGAAGCCAACAAGCACAGACAAAGCAAGAAGAGGGAATGCAAACATCTTAAACTCGCTTCATGGAAAAAACCCCACAACAGTACAGACAGTAGTGAAGCTGGAGCAAATGGCACTTTAGAAACATCTTTAGTTAATAACCAGTGGGTTTAGTTGTTACATCATGCTATAAAGATACCCTTCAACACATAAGATACTTTCTGATAATCCATTTGTAAAGTCTCATGATCCCTGTGAAAAGGCAGGGAAGACTGTTTGGAGGTTTTGGAAAGAGTGAAGTTGAAGGTCTGTGCCTCAAAGCAGTTCTTCACATAAGAGATGTATATGCTGCAATATGTTGCCGTTTTTTCACTTCCTATCCAAGATGCAGCCTGATGTAATGCATGAAGAGGTATCACTGTGATCATTCTTCATTTGGCTGTTTTTCTATATTAAGGTGATCCAGTCGTTGCCATCTCCATCGTGCACTGAACAATAAAGTGCTCAGAACTATGTCTTAAACTGAGTTACACTTAGAGCCATATATTTCACTATAAAAGGAAAAAATGTCTAAAATTTGAAGATGAAATACGTGAAGCAATATGTTTCCTTTTAGGTTAGCTATTTTCCAGCTATTGCCTCCTTTTGCCCCCCTTCCTCTTCCTGAAATTCTTTGCACCAACTATATCTATTTACTCTTCCATTTTGCTTCCTAAAATTTCCTATTTTTCTGAGGAGAAATTACAGTTAAGAAAATTTAAATTTCATCAATAGTTTATGAATTGTGATGTTACCCACAATTACATACATTTTCATCTATGTTTATTCCCAAACTAAGTACCTCTATTTAAGAAAGCTTCCAAGAGATGTGTGAAAAAGCCTTTCTTCCTCTCCAAAATGGGCAAAGGCAGTTCTAGCACTTCTGAAAACAGTAAGAGTAGCCAAAAACAAGGGGAAGGTTATCCATTTCTTTTATAATTGAGAGGCTAAATAGATTTTGTTCAACAGGACAAAGCCAGCATCTTTTGCAGGGAAATGAGCAAGAGGATCATTCCAGGGTTATGAAAATTATGCAGAAGTCATTAAGAGTACAAACCATTTACAGTGCTCACTGCAAGCAGCTGCAATTTAGTAAGCCATTGAGGTTTACCTCAAATCAGATAAACTGAGATAAAAGCAAACTTTAATTTGTGTTTAGGAAAAAAAGTCTGCTAGGTCATCACATCCCAAGATCAACTTCTTTCTAAACAAATATTGAGAGCATTAACCCTGACTCTGAAAATAAACTTTATCTTTGAAATACTATATTGAGAAGCTCCTGAAATTTACATCTGATGGATGCACTCTGGCAGATTATTTTAGTAATCTTACTAATAGTAATTAAATTTTATTATGAAATCAAGCTTTCTTCAAAAACATTAAGTTTCCTAGTTCTGAAACACCCAAGAGAACAAGCCTTTTGTAGGAGGCTGAGGGCACCAGCAGTGCTGTACCTGTGCTGCCACGGAAGGCACAACACAGCCCATCTCAAATTTGAAATAAGCTTTCAGATTTTAATAGACAAAGTTTCACATTTTCTGACTTTTTAAATTAAATTAATGATTCTCAAAATTAATGATGTCAAAATACCAGACCAGTAACAAACAACGCTAAGAAGTGACACTAATGACAAGTTAAACCATCACTAACCCTAACCCAGGAAATATTATGCCAACAAATACAGTTATCTAATGGCTTGCCAAATTCCACTTCAAATAACTATTAAAAACTGCTTTTCAAGCTTTCTTCCTAGAGATGCAGGTCACTAGAGCCCCACTATCCTCAGCCACTGTGAGAATGCTTAAAGAGGCAGGTCCAAGCAGTTACTCGCAGAAGACAAGACAAACTTTAGTTTTATAAGAACACTCTCATCAAAAGCCAAAGCCCTTGCTGCTCTCCTTCATGTGATGGCAGAGCTTCCTGTGCAGCCACCAGGTCTAGCTTCATATTTAGCAGAAAAAATAGCATTTACTGGAAGAGCCCCCCGTCTTACTGAGCTGGGAAGGGCAGAGGGGTGGAGGTCTTTGGGGTCCCTCAACTGGCAGCTCTGGCAGCTGAAGGTGCTCAGGCAACCACAAATTCAGAAGCAACAGATGAAGTCATGTTTTTTGTTAAGTCTTCTCCAGAACCACAGGCTCATCTGCCTGGAGGACCAGGGACCACAAACACGAGGCAAAAAAATCAGAGAAGAGCAGTTAACTTTCTAACAGCTCATTCTACAGCAAAAGCACTACCAAGTCAATGGAAGTACTCCCTGAACTCAAACAAATGTGCACAAGGACAACTGCTCAGAGTCCCTAATGAGAAACAGGAAGGTACCAGTGCTTTGACAAGGTTCCCACAGGAGCCCTGGAAAGCCATGCCTGGTCACCTGCCTTAGGAGACCACTCCACCCTTCTGCCAGTGGTCCCTGTCCCCAAACCAGATTTGAAAGAAACCACAGACCAAACATTAATTAATGCAAGTGTACTTGACTTCTGACTGGCAAATTGATTCATTTCTGCCAACCTCTGCAATTCAGGAAATATTGTTTTCTTAGAGACAGTATTTATTTCATGGTATTGAATAATTACTTAACCAACCTTCACAAAAACTGGGATTACTTTTACACAAAATTGTAACATTGGTTTCAGAAATCCAGATGAAACCTATGTAAATGTGCATAATAAGCATTTTATATTTTAAGCCATACTCTGTTTATTATAATTTCTTCCATACCATGAAATATTTTATATGAGGTTTTTACTTTTCAAGACATATTGGATTGCTGAGGTTCCATCCAATACAAATATGAAACAGTTGAAACAGGTGTTAACTGTTATGGTACCCATGAAGTACACCATTTGTCTACTTAATCACCAAGTCATAAAAAAGCCCAATTGTAATTTCTTCTAAGTTCACATGGAAAATGAATTTAAACTTTCAGTTCAAATGTTATTTTATAATTTAAAAAACTATTACAATACAGATCATATTTTACATGAACTGAACCCAAAATTCATTTAGAGACTTGACTTAATCAGTGTATTATCATTAGTTTGTTGATCTCACACATCAGCTTTGTGTCTTATTTTCCAAACTCCTGTTATGCAAAGCTCAATATAATATTTGTTGGTTATGTTGATTTAGTGTCAAAACTTCCTCCTCTGTGTGCATTGAAAGACCACATTTTTAAAAGAGAACAAAAAAAAGGATGCTCTGCTTTTCAGGTCTCAGCTACAATAAAACAAAATCATTCCTTGCATCAAAATACCCTTTAACAGGACAGATAATGAGATATTATTTTAATTTTAGCAAGAAACTCTAGAATAATATACCTGAAGGTAAGTACTCAATTTACTTTTCCTGTCCACTGAATGAGAAAGAATTCATAACACTTATGTCAACACTGTCCTCATGTTAATTAGGCTTGATCTTTTTCTGAAACTGCCATGGAAACACACCAGCTATGCAACCAGGTCGATTTTTTTATTTAGTATTAATTTGTAAATTAAATGGACAGTTATTCTTATCAAAAACCTGAGCTCTCTCTTCAAAGTTACCAAGCTGTTATTAGACACAAAGAAACACAACCAAAAACTTCTTTCATCGAAGCAGAAACCACCTGACAAGAAGATTATGTTTTCCTGTGCATGAAGGCAGACACTATTCCACACATACTCTGAAAGCTTGCTTATATCAAGCCAAGATAAAGAATTCCACCCCCACGACCACAGAGTTAAACCAAATTGCTGAAAATATGCCTTTAGGAATAAAAAGATAGAGCACACATTGTTAAAGAGAAAAATAGAAAAATCTGACCTTAAATTGAATTTGCTGAAATCCAAACAAAATGATTTTCCACTTTTCTTGTAACTGCAAAGCCAGTCTCACTTCCAGTTTTCAGCTTAGAAACTAAGAAGTCAGACAGCTCAGCTAAAATGAACAGGTCTGGCAAGAGAAGTAACAGGGCCCAAACAAACAAGAAGACTGCATAAAAAATAGAATTCAAGGCTAATAATTGGCTTTTCAATAAGATTACCTATTCTTTTGACTTTACTACTGATTATAGTAAACTTCATTAAGTAACTATAACACATAGCAATCTCAGTATTTCAGGCTTCATAGATATGTCCAAGTTTTTCAGAGACAATGAAAGAAACACAGACATTAAGACTTTCTTAAACTCATACAAAGAGCAACCTTTATGTTTTGAAGATGTTCACCACAGACAGGTCAGAGTCAACTGGAGGGGTCAGGAAAGGGGGCTGAGCAAAGGGAGACCAACTCCAAGATTCTTGAGGAGTTACCAGAACATTCAACAACCAAGAAAAGTGGCAAAACATACCTGTTCACACAGCATGATGACAAACACTAATGAGAAGGCCAGGAGCTACATGGTGTCTAGAATATTACCCAAACTATCCAATGTCTACATATTCTGTGACAAAAAGACTCTTGGGCTGAAGGTGAAAATAAGCATCACCTCTTATTAGAAGTCAGGGAAAAAATTTACAAACAATGCAAACAAAAACATACCCATGAAATGAACTTACAACATTTATAAGGGAGCATTTTTGCTCTTCGTAGAGCAGCCAAAGAAGAATTGGAAGAATTTCAGCATGCTTGGTAAACGACAATAGACTGTTTAATATCTGGACATTTTTGGGTGGGTTCCACTCTATCTCCTGTGATGAGGAACTCAATATCCAACTGCTGAGTTATCCATAGAGAGGCCAGATGTGCTGTAACTTCTGGCAGACAAAACAGTGCTGGGAAAAAAGCAGACTGAGCACAGGATACTTTTACCCTGCTTTTGAAATACCCCCTTGGAAGTCCAGTGTCTCCGACCTCTTTTTGGGCTACTTTCTAGCTGGATGAGGTTTTCTTGGTCAAGGTCTATGTCACCTGAATGTGCTTGTAAGCACAGACAGGTAAGACATCCCTTTTCTTCATCCTGCCCTGAAGGCCAGATTTACTCTACAATACAGAATCATGAGCACTATATTATCAGGCACATTCACTTATTAGAGTATTTACTTTTCAATAGCCTTTTATTCCCCTGCATACTGTATTAAAACTAAATTGTTGATATTAAAAATTAAGATTGTTGGCAAATGATTCAAACCAATTATACAACCAGAACTCATGAAGTTTCACCCATCCATCTTTTGTGATGAATAAAGAGAACAGCAACACAGAGAAAAAGGGAAAACTTAAAATAAACTGGGCTCTCTTTCACTACCTCTGCCTAAGTTGTCAAATAAGAATGTAAGAAAAAAAAAAAAGACCAAAAAGACGTTGATTTTGAACAAATATTCCTAGAGATTTGCTTGTAGTATTAGCACGAACTGACAGATTTGGTGACTAATAGCATAAAGGGGGAAAAAAAAAGAAAAAAGGAAAAAAGAAAAAAACATTGCGTTATCCAGAAGGCTACTTGCCTTGGCCACTCCATCATCAATATTTTTAGAGTTGCATAACTATGAAAGTCTATCTAGAACCAATAATCTAACACATAACAACTGTAAATTTTAGATAACTAACACATTTTTCTACTTTTGCAAAGCAAATCTATCTCTAGGGAAAAAGCTGTCTGCCAAGGCTCTGCATAGAGAAAGTCTGTTTGTTTATTCATTTTTAGAGACAAGTCACAGCTTGAACGCAGGCTGTGAAGCTGGGGTTGCTTTGGGAGCCCCATTTTCCTTGTTAGAAATCTCTCCTTTCAAAGGCACACATGGGTTTAGCTAATCTACACAACCACAGAACAATTATGTGACATGGAGCACAGGCGAGTGCACAGCACAAGATTTAGGATTTTAGCAAACATAATAAAGTAACTGCTTTGCTTCCTGCCAGCTACTCTTGAAAACAAATCCAGGAATACTGAGTAGCTGTCAGCACTGTGTTACCTGATTAAAACTGCTCTGTCAGCTGCCTCAGACTGACACTTGTTCACTACTAAAGCCACAAACACTCCATCTCTATAACTGGGTAAAATATTCCTGGAAGTCTCCCATGTCATCCTTCAGAGGCACTGGAGGCCCTTTGCTGTTTCCCAGGGTAGATATGCCAGCCCATGTTCCTACACAAAGTTTTCAACCTCCTGTTCCTCCATCCAAGCTTTCCTCAACTTCTTCAGTTTGAAGCTGGCATTTCTAGAGCCCATTCTCACCTTTCACTGTCAAAACCTCGGTTGAAACCAGAACCTCTTCTCCTTTAGAGTACTTGGCTGCTCAATCATGAACAAGTGAGAAAAGAGCCTCTTTGGAAGTCACTATTTATCAGCCATACAACCCCTCAAGTTGGAAAATATCTCCAAGATCATATCCTACATCTTTCTTTAAAAAGTTCTTCTGAATTCTTGATTTCCATGACCAACAGAGATTAAATCAATGGCCCTGCTTCTGGAATCAGCAGAAGGCTTGTTGGAAATTCCTTACCTAATAAAGTCTAACATGAAAAACAAAACCAAGCAAAGCACAACTTGACTTAGTATTTCCTTGAAAACATATAGTGTCTCAAACTAACACAAATTTTCCATTTCAGGTTTATAACCACTTTACTGGTACTGTAAAAGGAGAATATCAAGGCCAAAAGTGTACTCAGATGCCACATGGTGGGAAAGGAGATGAGAATTCAAAGAAAGAAAAAAATTGAAGACAGGGCATCCCAATTAGAGGGCCGCTGCTCATAAAAAGTACTGGATATTTTTCTGAAACCTGAACAACAGTTTGTGCATTACAGTAAGAATTCATCAACTCAAAATCATAACTTGAATTATTTCTTGTTTTAGCACCAAGATTTAAATAAATTTTAAAGTTCTAGATGTACCATATAAAGCTAGAGAACCTAGTCGATGTGGGCTAAGGTTTCCTTTTAAAAACAGAGACCTAACTTTTGATAACTTTTCACCAAACAATTCCCATATTATTATCGCCGGATTTTTGATTACAAGAAACATTTTTCTTCCATTTTAATCAATGGATGAACACAGCTTTCTCACAACTAAATACTGTAGCCGCTGAGTTGAACACCCTATTACTAGTTTCTGACAATTACAATGAGACAGTTTTGTTAAGATCCATGGTTTTTAGCATGAGTCCTATTAAGTACACTCATGCACTGTAGCTCACCTCAGTACCTTCCCCAGTTTTGGGAAAAACATCATTGAAAATATATTGGATACAGTATTAAAAAGGAGTGAGATTGAGTCTATGCTTTTCATGTTCATAAAGCATTTTTGCTACCTAAATATATAAGAATAAAGCATCCATGACTTCAACCTTCCTATACTCCATGGCCAAGCTGCTGTCCAGAAAGATGCAAACTGGAGTCAGAATGACATCCAAAAAGTGTCACCTCTACTGAGAAGTGTAAAGGAAAGATGATGTGGTTTAGCTTGTATTACTTTATTCACAGACTTAGTTAATTGTGTCCCTTCCTTCAAACATGACTTTCTGCATTTCAATTTCCCAGGAAACTTAGAAGCCTGTGGCCAAAATGATAGGCTGGCCAGAAACAATTTTCATGTTGTATTAATTTGTTCCAAATCCTTTGCAGTGAGGAACTGACAGCAGCAGCCTGCAGCCAGCCATGAAGTCAGCAAGAGCACTCTCCCTCATTAAACAGAGCTTAGATGTCATCAAATCCCCTGACCCATGATCCAAGGAGTGGTAGTTTTGGAGGAGACAGCTGGAAAAGGGCAGCTCTGGTAGCTGGAGGAAAACCTCACCAATATCCCGTACAACCCACTGCTGTTATAAAATATTTCTCATCACAGCAATAGAATTTATGAATATTCATGCCAGCAAACAAGTTTTCCACTACTGTAGTCTTCCTCTCTGACCCAAGGGAAGAGATCAAAACACTGTGGGAGGGTGCAGCCATCCCAGCCCCACTTTCACCTTGCCTACCTCAGTTGACTCCTCCATCATTATTAGTGCATGAGCTGCCGTGCACATCACCTGCTCTAAATCTGGGGGCTGTTGTTCCCTAGGAAGGTGTTTAGTGAGACAAGGATCCAGCTCTGAGGCTCCAGCATTTTGTCCCTTCCCTTCAGTCCAGCACTGTCAACACCCCAAAGGGGACAGGACAGCTGACTGAGCTCTCCCTGTGCTGTCACACACCTGGAAATCAGCCAGAGCATTCACGTGAGGGTAGGAGAAGTAAGAGATGTAAAGCTTGGCTTGGCATTTTTCTAACAAGCTCTGCAGCAGGACTGCCTTCTTGAGTCAGTGGATGCTGTGAAGGCTCAAAATAAAGCCCTAGAGTGCCTCAGGAGGCAGAACCTCAATTGCTGCCAGTGCCTGACAGATCCAACTCTGCCCCCAGGCCAGAGCACCCATTTAACAGAACTTGCTGTTTACAGGAGGAAAGAAAATCATAATCTCAGAAGTGCCCCAGGGGCTGACAGAGGATACCTGCCAACCACAAAAGCTCTGCTCTCAGCAGGCTGATGGCTGGGGATATTCTTTCCATTTGTTTAGGGTTCAACTTTCAATGCACAACCACTTTTGTTGTCAGGTATGTGTGTACAGATACTGTGTGATCCATTACAGGGGAAGGAAGAATGTAGCAAGGCTGTAAAAAAATTAGAAACAAAAGCCCTACAGATTTAGATAAAAATGTACACAATATTTTTCTGATGGCCCTGCTTATTATGAGTCATTCACAGATGTGGAGTTGCAGGAGAGAAGCCAAGACTAAGTCAAAGACAAAGCTTTATACAGGAAACCAGTTTAAGGCTGTTGCAATGCAGGTTACACACTGAGCCACGAGGCCTTTTCCAAGAGTAATGAGACACTGTGTATCTGGCCCCATCATGCTGAACAAGATTCTGAAGTACACTCAACAGGGACAAAAAACATTACTGGGAATTAAGAAGCCTCTTCCTTTTGCAAAAGTCAACCAACCCCACACTCTCCATCTTCCTGGATGCAATTGGAATATTTGGATAACAAAACACAAACAGTTCCCTTCTTCTGTCCAAAACTCACTTTCTTTCCATTTCAGTCTTTTTATCAGAATAAAAAAAAACAACAGCCCCAGAGTTTTTAAAGGACACATGTTGCAGACCCTTTTCTAGGCATCTGTGCTCCTGCTTCTGCACATCTCCACAGCTGCAAACACCTCAAATGAAAACGGCCACACTTGCAAATCCATACACCCAGACTGCATGGCATCATTTTTTCCTTTAACCCATCATACTACAATATGATGAAAATAAGTTCTTCTAGCTATCAAAATATATACATAACAAGTAGCAAAGGACAAAAAGTTTAAAAAGCCAAGAAAAAAAAGCATAAGATATTAGTAGATTTAAATAAGTACAGGCAGAAGCACTGGAGTAAGGCACTGAAGCAGTCAGCTAATTAAAAAAAAAAAAGGAAGAAAAGAGTAAAAATCACATTTTAACACACAACTCAATTTACAGAAATACACTGCAAATCTCAATTTCTACCTTTCATAGCTTTAAAGACAGAAAAAAATTGTCCGAGTTTAGATTATTCTTAGATATCACCACAGATAATGTTTGAAGGGAACGAGTTCATCTGTTTCAGTCAAGAACAAACACAGTTCTGTGTAAACAACATCCCTGGGGAAGTCGCAAAGCAGATGTGTAAGAGAGAGTGGGATGGATCTCCCCAAAGGGTGGAAGCAGAGGAAATAAACTTATCCTACATCAAGTTTAGAGCTGTGTATCACCACAGCTAAGTGTGTGCCAATTTGTCGCCCATTTTTCCACACATTATTAGCTAGGCAAGGAATCCAATTATGTATCAGCACAAAACCACAGCAATATAAGTTACTTTGCCAAACTAAAGTTTACTCACAACACCAAGATCTTTCTGCTTTTAAAAAGCTAAGGAAATGAAGTAATTGTTTAGGTAAGAAGATCAAAGCACAACAGAAGTCTAGACCCTTCTGGTAAAGGTGAACAAGTTTTATTTTCACAGCTGGTTTTATGTCCATATTTTCAACATCTACATGATTTTTTCTTATGAACAGTTTCCATGTTAAAAAACACAACTGCTATATACAGCTGCCAAAGCATTAAATTATTCCATTTATGTGCATGCATATAAATAAAAACATACGCACTCAGAGCGAATAAAGGACGTCAAGTTGTATAATTAGGGTTTTCTAGACACAGTTTACAGTAAGATAAAAGCCTGCACTGGTTTACATTGCAGAAGCCTAGCATCCATACCAGCTCAAACCATGCCACATTAGGAGATGTGGGCTGCATCAGCTGTCAAGGATAATCTATTAGATTTTACTTTAGAGTTGTGGACTGTTCAGCAGAAAAGAAGACAGCTAGCTTAAGACAAGCAAAAGCATTCTGGTTTCAGAGTGTTAATCAACAACAAATTAAAACAATTACATTAATTTTATCTCCTAAGCTAAGTTATTCCATTTGGGAAATCCTACCTGCTTCTTCACTGAGTCAGCACTACAGATATAAACAGTACTGGACTGAGTCATAGTCAATGCATGTATCCAGAAAAACAGTGCTCTGAGTTGGCACTAGGAGAAAGTCTTCTGGACAAAAAGATGCAGCTCCACAAGAAATTCTGCACTAACACTGGCAGCACATCTTTTTATTACCAATCTATTTCCCAAATTAAATAATCTTCTATCAAAAATTCACTGAATGGTATCAGATCATTGAAGTTGGTAAAGTTCAGCTAAACAATAATTACATTCTTTCACCACCTATTTCTAATTCATTTTTCATCAATACTAGGGAAAACCAACAACATCATTTTCTCTACAGTGAATGAAGAGCTGAATGACAGGAAGGTAAATCTTTTTTTTCATTGTGGAAAAAACTAACCAGTTGCAAACTGTACTCAGTTTGCTAAGTACTGTTTCAGAAAACTTAAGTATTCTTGCCAAACCAAGTGTAAGGTGGCATAGAAAAGCAGAATTTCAAGTTACACAAACAAGTAGCAAAGTCACGTATTCATAACCAATTCATTGAGAACTGCTCAGCTGAAGGTGCTATAAATCCACCGGGCTTTCCAGAATGCCTTGGAAACAAATGCCTCCCAAAAATGCAGGATGGCTCAGGCATTATGAAGCTGAGCTCATGCTATGTATTACAGAGTCAGTAGAAAGAGGCCTTAAGTTAGTCACCTAAGGGTTAAAGACCAAACCAAACTCTGGCAGAATGTACAGGGATATTTATTCAAATACCTCAATGCTATTGAGATTTGTCCCTCAAAGATCCCAAAGCCCTTTCTGAAATTAAACACAGACATGCTGGAAGCACACATCACTAAAACTGCACACGGATGAGAAGATTTAACTGCCCCATTCACCTTCAAGCACTGATCTAGATTGTTAGCCATCTTCACATGGGGACTCCTCCCAACTTTGGGCTGATCTCAGGAAAACAAAATTAGTCAAGGATGTAAATTTTGCAGTACTTAAAATAAAATATATGAGCATGCTATAGGAATAAAGATTATCACCAACTTTATAGCTCAGCCATCAAATCCCATATGTATTTTTGGGCCAGGTTTTCATACAGAGCAACACGCTCAAGTTAGTTTTTCTTGGTTTCCAAACTATGTATTCTGGCTACATGGGAGAAGTGTAGAAATGCAAAGCTCCCCCCACCCCAAGGCTCCCAGCAAATGGGTCTTTAGAAAGCCAGTTGTATTAACCATTGGATTCCTTGTGATTCCCACCTCCTAGAGACAAGGTCCTGCCTTAAGGGAGCCGAAATGCTCCCGAGGGGCTGCATAGTCCCGACAACACCTCTGAACCGCTACACTTGCAGCAGTGAGTGATCTCCATTGGCACTTTTCAGCATTCAGGAAGCGACCCGCAGAGGGGTGGAACCTCTAGTAGTCGCTTTGACTGCTCAAACCTATCCCAAAACTGCTACGGGGCATCTGACTAACTCTAAATAAACATCACTTAGGAGTGTGCGTACCCAGATGTGAAAGCCGGCCTTTGTGAACCTTTTATTCAAACCCCACCAAACTGAGCGAGGCGTTTAAGGAAGTGGAGAGTTGGAGTTATGTTGCCCACACAAACAGGCCCAAAATATGTTACTCAAGTCCTAAGATCTCCTTTCTTTTCGCACACAAGCAAATCACTGCCTACCCTGTACGATCTCCAAGACCAGTATCTCGCCCCCTGCAAGCTAATTTGTATTTTTATGGACTCGAAGCTATTTCTACAACTGTTGTTTACAAGAAATATATAAGCCAGGAAAACTCTACAAAACCCCATTTACACAATCTTGTGATACAGTGCAGGAAATGCTTAAGCTAAATTAATGACCACAAGCAAACAAGAAAGCATTGTTTAGTGGTTAGACAACTGAGGTTGAGTTACCAACTCATTTATCTAGAAGCCTTGACTATGTCTGGAATTAAGCTCCTCTTTTCCACTTACAAGACTCAGGGAAGTCCTGCCTAGAAGAACTGATACAATACCAAAACCCAGTAAGTTCATGCAAAATAAACTGGAAAGAAACTCGAAAACTTAAGATATAAAATGTCAAGTGCGGGGAAGCAAAAAATTAAAACAAAGAATGTACAATTTCTGCCAAAATCTAGAAAAACAAACAATAACAACTAAGGAACTAATGTTTGGCCCATTTGTGCCTCCAGTTCCTGCGTGGAGGCTTTAGCTGAAGAAATATCGTATTTTTGCAAACAAAAACAGGATCAAGTAGCAAGATGTTACTGCAGCTGATTTAATGTAATCCGGTTTTCAGAACTATTTTTTTTTTACCATTTTTGCTCAGTATCACTCAATTTGGATCCTTTCCGTAGAAGTTCACGTCAAAGTTTTTTTTCTTCTGTATTATGTCAACTATGAACTCCTTTTTCAGTATTTACACAGTAATAAAGTTATACACAGAACAAATAAGGAAGTTAGTCCAAACCTGGTCTGTAGCTGAAAGTTAATACCTCATACTGCACATCTATAAATTATCTCAGATGTGAATTAATATTTCCAATGGCCAATTTTTAAGTGTCTGCTGCTCAGGGTAGGGCACATCTAATAAACGGAAATGTTAGCAAGCATCATAGCAAGCATTTAGCATATCCCAACATGGCACTTACCAGCATAAACAGTGCTCCTAAAGTCTATATTTACATTTGCTTTTGTATGCATATTTGCCTCAAGTACCGTGGTAAGTGCCTCTTTACTCGGGCAGCATAACGCCCTACTCCTCTAAAAATACTCGAAGTCAACCTGCAATACACCACAAAATCACTGAGCAGATTTTAAGTCACAAGGTAACAAATAAAGAATTTCCACTTTTGTATCACCAAACACAGAATGAAATTACTACCTATTCATAAAAAGCACTATGGTCTAAACGTTGTGTAACATCTCTCAACATGTACTTGCAAAATATCCCAGTTTTTATAAATATTGCCCATGTGTTTCATTGCTTACATAAAGCTTTTGCCAAAACACTCACTTTTTAAGTGACAAGGAAATCTTAGTAATCTGGAAGGAATGTCAGCGAACCAAATAGAAAAATCAAGTCTACTATTTGCACTGTTACCTACCAATTTGTGTTCTTTGGAGTAGTCATAATTAACTGACATAATGAATGCACATATCCAGATCTGTTGAAGCTGAGCTGACATAGTACACTTGTCAATTTTAAGATATATTTTCTAACCAAGGGGCATAATGTCACTCTCAGGACTGAATAGCGAATAAAACCAAAACCACAGCCAGTTTTGGGACAAAAAAAATATTAAAAAGTGTTATTCAAGAAGACAAAGATTAGATTGCTATGGCAGCAGATAAGTTAGACTGCAAACTACAGGAAACATGCAACGATGTTGATGAAGTTCTTTTAAAATAGACCAAGAAATAACTACTGTAAACCATCAACTCAAGTATCAAGTGAGCCTTGCAAGAGGAAAAATATTATCCAAAATCCATAACCAGGGAACACTAGAAGAGATTACTCTTGAGAATAATTCTAGCTAGAAATCATAAAGATATGTAATAGGAGAAAAAGAACTCCTTTTTTTATGGAACCACATTTGCTTCTGTAAAGTACTTAGCTGTGTTTGATTTATATGATGTAAAACACAAGTAAGCATATTCCTATAAGCTATTTTCAATTCAGTTATACGACTAGAATACTTTCAACTTACTTTAAACATATCTAAGTTGATATGTGGGAAAACAAAACCACTATATGAATACAATTTCTAACTCAACAACAGTTTTGTTTCAAGCAGACAAAGGTCTCTGGACTGCAAACCTCCTTAAGGAAATACAGTCCACTTGAGAGCAGGCTAAAGTAGCTCAAAGCCAGCATTCCCAGACATAAATATGAAGGTACTGGGGTCAGGTTTCCATGAAAGAGACAAGTTGCCCATCAATTAAAAAAAAAAGTGACTGTATGTGTGTTTGCAATAGCCACCAAAAGGAACTATTTGAGTGCTTTACGTTCAGCAGAACTAACAATAAACCAAGCCTCGAGCACTCATTTTTGCTGGAGAGTAAAAATATAATGGCACTGTTGCCACTTGACAGTCAAGGGGATCTCAGCTCTGTATTTCAGTGAAAAACAATCACCACCACCACCACCACCCCGGGGCACAGATTGGTCAATACTCCTCATGTGCTTGCATTTGGCTACTGTTTCTCCTAAACACCAGTTAGCAGTTCATTTTAAAAACAAAAATTAAAAAAGTGCAGCAAAGTCTTAATCAGATCCAGTTAAGAAGAAAATTGCTTTAGGTTTTCATTCTCCATCAAAATCTGTATTAAGGGAATAATACAGGAAAATTATAAGCAGTTAATAACAGCAACAAAACCACCTCATTAAAAAGTATGCATTTATGTACAAGGTGAACACACTAAGTCAGCCTCTCTTTCTGATGATTATTTCAAGCCACATAATTTTTCAACAGCAAACTGCAATTCATACAGACAAGTATCCCAATCACAGAAACACCTGAAATTTTTCAAGTCCCCCATTACTTCTTGTAGGCTTTATCAAGCCCTAACAAGAGATGTCTTTCACATGTTGGGTGAGATTTACACTGCTGGGAAGTTCTGCAAGTTAAATTGCAAGTTAAAAAAACATACAACAAACAAAAAAATTATATATAATAAACCCCAAGTAACCTCTAATGCTCCTTCCTCTTATAATTTAAGAAAAAAACCTTCCACTGACCAAACTCTTAAATTGTGTTGTTCTCAATATACTGAGTCCTTGACCTCTATTTCAGCCTTTTTATTCACACACAGGAACTCAGGATGGAAAAAGCCAGGTTAGTATTCCCATAGGTTTGCAAGAACTATGCAAAGCCTGGAGTAATGCTGGATAAAGCCACAAAGCCATCCAGGAGAAAAATAAAAACAAAATAAAGCTGAAAACTGAAAATTTATGGTTATGTATATTATCAAAAATTGTCAACCCAACAATTATTTTCCTGAGAGAGGGTTGATCATGGAGCCCTCGAATCAGAAAATGCCTGCTACTAAGGAACAGAAAAGTTACAAAGCCTTTGCTCTTTGTGATCCAAGGATACAAAAAGCTCTGCTGAAAAAAAAAAAAATTGTCCACAAAAGATTCCTAACATTCTTCTTCCATTACAATAATATAGACTTCAAGATGTTCCACAACGTGAACTATAGCTTCGTGCAGTGCAACCCAGCCAACAGAAAAAGTGCATTCTCCATGCAGTTAGAATTGATCAGCTTTAAAACTCAGCAGAAAGGGAAACTTGGGGACTTGCTGCTCTGGTTCCTCTGCTGAACGTTTGGAAAGTTCATGTTTCAGGAGTCTTTAAGCAGAGTGAACAGTATCTCACGGCTGCAGAAAACTGCACTTGAAGAGGAGGGTTAATAAAACTAAGTTGCATTTCTGAGAAGGCTCTGGCAGCGTATCATACTGGAAGCTTCCACTTCCAGACATGAGGTATTTCCACAAGAATTGGCTTTTTGAAATTTTAAAGTTGGCCTCATTTCAGAAATACATTGAGAAAGGATAAGAACGGGACCCCCAGAGGGAAGTCCAGCTCTGCTGTCACACCACACAAAATGTGCATTTTCAGTTCAGGAAAATCCTCCCTGAAGTGGAAGTGTCCACTTAGAATAAACTACATTATGCCTCATCCAGAAAAATGGCAAACAGAGCCCTACCCACACATGATAAGTATTAAGGAAAGCCTTCTACTATTGACTTTATTTAACTGGGTCTTCCTAGAGTTGCAATTAATCCCTAAGAATTTTCCAAGTTCCTCAGTTAGCAGAGACTGTGAGTGATTTTTATGCCAAGTCTGTTTTTACAGTTGAAAAAAGTCCACATACTCACAAAAACACAAACCCAAGATTCAAAACATCATCTCCTAATATTAAAATCCAGATATTCTAACAAAAAAAAAATCATAAATACATACTCCCTTTATTCCAAAGATAATACTTATTATCAATACAATTTATTCCTGAGCTCAAGATAGTACAAAAGTATAACTATCAACTGCATACAATTTATTACAATAACACGAGTACAACCCATCAGATGCACCTACAGTCTTCAAGCTTCACACAGTTCCATTATCTGAGAAAAATCATTTTTTCAACTGACTGTTCTTGAGATAAACCTGACAGTGCTGTGTTTTCTCTTGTGCCAACAATGACTTTAGCACTTAATTTATGTTTTTAAGCCTCCTCCTTCATGCTGTTTTTTTACCAGTGCTATTTCAACTATTTGAACTGTCCCCTTAAAACAGAATTTGGCTATTGTTTGCTTTTTGTTTGGCACATTACTAAAAACAATGGGGCATTGCACACAATTAGGACTAATTCAGTCGTATGGAGACCAGCAGATTGTTCTGTAAGGACAAGCACGTGAGCTCATATTTTATTCTTTTTCCATAGACACAAAGCTCCCAAAGTTGTCTTGACATAGAGGAAGGGACATTGCAATGGTCAGAATAAAAATCCAGGAAACTCAGTAGACTCTGAAAGTCTCTACATATCTCAACCCTGTATAATAAAAAAAACACACCTAGAATTAACAGAGGTGAAAGTCTGGATGGTGTACTCCATTTCTAGAGTTCATAAGCCATTACTATTAAGACTGCCAAAACCAGCAACATTTCCTGTTTATGTTTTTTTTCTTCTATTTTGATTTTGGTTGAATTTGGGGTTCCTGTTAGCACTCAACTGGCTTTAACCATAAAATACTTTTCAGCTCTCTAAGTTGCTACCCTGAAATCATGAGGCTGCTTGGCTACTACGAACCCACAACCTTGGCAAAACCAATTTGCAGGAATTGATACAACTCTTTTCTGTAACTTGATGAAAAATAATCACCAGATTTAAGGTGTCAGAAGAAAAAATTGGTTTTCGAAAAAAAAGCAAATTTGCTTCTGTCACCTAAGCTATCACAGTGAAATATTTGCCAGCTCTCACTGTGTCTGCATGAACCCACTTGATCATAAATCAGAGAGTTTTCTCCAGCAAAGAAAACTATTCTTACATTGCTAAAGAAACAGCACCAGGAAGGTAGCTCAAGCATCAGCCCCTGAGGTGTTCAGTGTGGGTGTTCAGTCCATTTTCAATCTCTACTTGGCAGTAATTAATCAACTCCTGCCAGAAAAATCAAAAACCAGTCTGTATTTGAGCAAAGGGAGCAGATCTGTGACCCATCTGCAGCAGTACCTGGTATTTACAGAAGCACCAACAAGAGTCCTTCAAGCATAGTAAAAAAAAATTAAATTAAGAGTTACTTGAATTGCCTAAAAAGGCAATTTTCCTCCTAAGCAGCCTCTTCATCTCTACTTCTCAAACATTTTGGAATATTATCCCTTTAAATTCAATTAGGTTTAACTCATAAATTACTTCAAAAGAGAAATTGATGCTGCATTTCTAAACCTGAACTAAAGACTTACAGCTCAGGAGCAGAATGTTTGAGAAGACGACATCACCTGGGAACCACAAGAGAACACAAAGATTTATTTTTTTTTATAAGTAGAAGGGAGTACCATGTTTTCACTTGTGCTGATGTTAAACTCCTTTGCAGGATATAAAATTACTTTTACATTATTAAGAACACATTCTTACTCCTTTGATTATTAAAAAGATGTAAGACAGGTTAAATTACAAACAAAATGCTGAATACTAAGCACTTTAAAGTGTTTCAGAATAAGAAGCTCCATCTATAAGTTTACCATTACCTTCACACTACCAGGTAAAACTGATCTACCTAACAAATACGTATAGTCTCCCAATTTATATTTTTAATCATTGGCAAGACATTAAAATGATGAATAAAAGTGCACAATGCCAATAGCTTACAAAGCAAATATTCAGCTGTACTCAAAACTACACTCCTAAAACCCCTAGTGTTATCTAAAAGACTGCAAAATTTATTTTATGGCTGTGGTTTTTCTTTTCCGAGTAGAACAAAGCAAATCCTTGCTGACTGGCTCACGAGCACCAGCTCTTCTGGTTTCCATCTTTTAACATGGAAGTCAACATGCACTGAGGCATCTGAGTTTGCTTTATTGCAGCAAACAAAATGCATTGGAGTCCCAACCACCTTGCCAGTAAAGCAGTAGCTCTTCTGAGACATGCACTGCATCTCCCTCCTCCTCACCCCACATGGAGAGATGGCAGGCCTGGGTAGGTAGGAAAGCATCTACACCAAAGCCTACACTCAGATGTAAGTGTTCACCAACGATCTATTCCATCTGGAGAGGCAGGTCAGGAGAGGAAGGAAAACATTTGAATGTTCACCCAGCCCCTGTGGGTTCCCAGCTCCTGTGCCTGCCCCGAGCCTGCTCTCACAGCCTCAAGTCTGTGGAGCAGCTGCAAAAATGCCGAGTGGGCTCCAGTTGATCCTGATCCATCACACTGCTGGAAGGAGGCAGAACAGAGCTGGTGAGTGGTTTCTCCTCCTCTCCTCCCATAAAACAGCACAAACAAAAGAGAGAGCAGAAGAGTGGCTGCACAGAAGCAGCTCCTCTCCGAGCAGCCCGTCTGGCTGCCGTGCGATGTACGGGGAGATCCTTCCTGTTCACATCCAAAGCTACTGGACTCTTATAACCCTCTTAGTCACGTCTCCCTTTGCCTCTTGGGTCCCGAGATTTCCCGCTTAAAAAATATTTCCTCTCCGTCTGAAAAACTTGGCCTTGACACCCTCCCAGCGAGTCCCTGCTCTGGCGAACCTGCACGGGCAGTTGTGTAAATCTTTCCTTTAACTCAGCCACTCTTCTCCCACGCCTGGCTCTGTCCTGGGCACGTTTGTGGTTTCTGCCAGACCAAGCCACTACTCCACCTGGAGGACAAACACCCCTTTGACTCATGTGAAAGGAGGCAGCAGGGAAGAGAGACACCAAAAGCACCCTCAGGCAGCAGGGAGCTGCAGCACGAAGCTGACAGCACTTAATTCTTTAACACCTTATTAAATCTAATCTCCAACTCTCTGCTGGCTATTCCCAAGTGGAAGTGCCAACAGAAGCTCTGCAGTGACACAGGAGAGCCACGCATTCTTGCATAGATGCAATTGATGTCCTATACAGAAAAAAAGTATATTTATATTTTAATTTTTTATTACATTCTCAACTCATAACACCACTAACCCTCAGCTGTCTACATAAATACAGAAAATATACTTCCAACAGCAAGTACATCAATTGAAAAAAAACTTTTCAATTGATCTTTAGCCAAAGTTTGTGTCTTTCAGGTGGGAAACACCTAAAGCTGCACTTAAAATCCAGCAGAATATTCTTCTACACTCACTTTCCCTAAACATTTACAACAACACAGAATATAAAGTTCTGTAAATGTTTAAATATAAACAAAACTTTACAATGAGCCAACCCTACTTTTTTTTTTTTCCACGGCTTAAACGATTCCTCATGTTTCAAACACTGGAATGACTTTATTTCTGCCAAGTCTCTGAACAATCTAAAGATGTCACCGAAGACCACTTAAAGGAAAAAACCTGACTGCTGCTAAGCAACCCAGAAAACATCCTTGCATGTTCAGTTGTTTAGTGCGTTAAAAAATGTCACACATACTGAGGAGCCACATATTCTGCGTTCTGACGGTGGAAACGTCTTCCACACAGAGAAATTCCGCAGAACATGTTCCTATTTCAAAAAGGAATTGCTTATAAAGGACTAAAAAGATTTGATCAGATTTATTCACTGTTTCTGCACATGGAATAGATTAGAAACATATTCTCTCTTATCCGTTATTTTACACACACTCCGGAAGTAAATTTACTAAGGAAAAACAGCACTTATGTTTGTTTTACTAAAAAAGTAAAGACATACCAAGATTCTTTTCCACTGTATAAAACAGTATTTTAAAAAAATGTATTCCACATCCAGACTCTTTAAATCAATGCTATTTTAACTGCTCCAACGGCATATAAACAGAGGCCATCTAATGTAATTTAATATTCCACCATTCTACAGCACTTCTCACCCATGGATGCACTCACACATTCAGAAGAAGTGAGACCAAGTCTCATATTCCTTGAAGCAGATCAAGATGAAAAAAAGTATTTCCATATCACAGCAAGGATGGCATGCAAATGTATCCATTTCAATTACACACAAATACATATGTACATTTTTATTTAAATCTATGTATTACACACACAGATATGATTTTAAACACAGATTATTTTAACTACTTTCTTTTCAGCAAGTGGTTAACCTTTCACTCACCATGGCTCTGTAGCTCTCTGCACAGGAACTACCTTACAACAAAGCTCCTGGTTTAATTACTCTGCAAACAGTTCACTGAATCCCAGCTTACACACCCTCAAGCAACACAAATATCTCACCATAAAGGTCCCAGGGAATATCTTCAGAAGGCATCAATCTACTAAAGCTTCCTTTAACATATAAAGTGTTTCACTGCATCACTTATAATTGACCTAATATTTGTTTTGGAATTGTGGATTTCATTTTTTACCTCTCTCAAGATGCTTAGTCTTAAATTACCAATCTCGTATATTCAACTGCCATAAATTTATTGCAGGCATAGTCTGAACAGAACAGAGCCAATAAAAATAGACATAATCAAAGCCCTTCATTCATACAAAGTCATTGGCAACCGGGAAAAAGACTTAGAGGTTAGTTTTAAACCATTAATTCAGAAAGACAACACAGATTCCCAAAACCAAAGTTTCCTTAAAATAGAAAAAAGCATCACCTACATGTGATACTTTTAGCTCTACCTGGTAGAGCTAAAAAATATTTACAAACAAAAAAGGAAGAGGTAAAAATATATTTAAAACTTTGGAATATCTAGTAACCTCACCATGAAACTTTAGACTAGCAATACAATCAAAAATTTTAAAGCTTTAAATGGCAAGATAGAACGAGAGAGACAACAGGCAGAAAATGATGCACAGGAAGTTCCACCTGAACACGAGGAAGAGCTTCTTTACTGTGCAGTGACTGAGCACTGGAACAGATTGCCCAGAGAGG
This sequence comes from Manacus vitellinus, assembly GCF_001715985.3. Lineage (NCBI taxonomy): Eukaryota > Metazoa > Chordata > Aves > Passeriformes > Pipridae > Manacus > Manacus vitellinus. Next base: position 1,382,586 of record NW_021940818.1, read on the forward strand.
CTGTGGAGTCTCCCTCACTGGAGATATTCAAGAACTTCTGGACACAATCCAGAAGTGTGCTGTGTGCTCTGGGATGACCCTGCTGCAGCAGGGAGGTGGGACCAGATGACCTGCTGTGGTCCCTTCCAACCTGACCCATTCTGTGATTGTGTGAGATAACAATAGGGCAGGCAGATCATAAAACAGACCACTCGCTCATGTGCTTATTAAATGAAGAAAAAAATCCCATATGTATATCATATGTTCCAGTAGCCCAAAACAACACTTCAAAGAAACAGGATAAATTGTTAGTAATACCAACTTCTCCCTCCAATTATCTATTAACATGGCTTCTTTCAGGCCAAATTTACTTGGCTCAATACCAGTTTTCAGATGTGTTATACCATAAACCATTTAGCTACGCTTCATTATAAAAGTGTTACAAGTTTTCCTCACAAGGAAATATAGCATAATTCCTTTCCAAGACTGAAGTTTAATCAGACAAAGCCCTGATCTGACCTGCTCCACAAGCAACACAATGGTATTTTGGTTTTGTTCTGCTTGTCATCTCATCAGAAGTACAGTCAATCATTCAAGCTTTGACACATACTTTGCACCAAGTGAGAAAATACACAGCTCAATCTTTTTAAGTACGTATTTCAAATATGCATATATGTCACTTGAATGATCTGGAATGACATTTCATTTTTTCTTTCCTTGGCACTCATTTTGATTCACAATTTTTTGCTTTCAAAACCTCTGTAATATTGTAACAGCTAGAGCTGAAACATTCCGTGGCATTATAATTCCTACAAATAAAAGTTATCTCTGCAAGTCAAAAAGCTTTAGAGAAGGACCAAAAGACCTAAAAAATGCATCATTCTGCAGCTTCTTAAATAAAGTGTTGGGAAGGCCCACAGGAAAACAAACAAATCAGAAAAACCTTTCTATGGGATGGGGGGGGGGGAAAGTACCTATAAAAGCCACAGTATAACAAACATTCTTCAGTATTCACACACTGCAAGCCTGACAATAACCACATAAGCACAAAGATTGCTGCTTATTTTTCCTAGAAAACAGTTCTTACAGACCTGATTCATATCACATAGTTTTAGTGGAAAATGGAACCAAGCCTCCCAGGCCTGGCCTGCAGGGAAGTTTAGTAAATGGAAAATGGATGGCTCATTCCTCACTTGCATCTACACATGTTCCCAACAGGCAAAAAGCCAGAAGAGGAATGGGGACTCATTATTTTCTTGAGTTAATATTTGAGGAAAAGCTTCTCTATAGAAGTTTACCAAGTTTTATATATAAGGAGTATTTTTTATTGCAACCTTTACACACCAGGTAAATCCTGGAATTGCATTGGAACAGGGAATGAGGCTGCCTTGTGTCTGGCACCAACTACAGTGACCAGCTCCCTGCCTTTGGGAAAAGGCTTAGCAGTCAAATCAGATGGAGGGAAAATAAAAAAGCAATTTATTTGAGGTCTCAAAGCAGCTCAACAGAGGATATTCCTTGTAGTCCAGTAACATTACTACCAGGCTGCATCTGAGCCCCTCTAGAGAAGGTAGCAGCCAAAACATTTAACTGCACACACAGCCATCGCTTATCAGGCACTAATTATGCCTTCAGAAAATCTTCAGCTGATCGTAGATTGTGTGAGTGTCCTGGAAAGCCAGCTCCTCAAGTGACCCCAGTGTACCCCAAAAGCTCAGAGAGAGCCTCCAACAGGATGGGTCAAAATCTGATTTTTAAAGTTCTAGGGCATGTTAGCCTGGGCAATTAAAAAAAAAACAAAAACAAACAAACAAGCTAAGCAATAAAAAAGGAGCTTTACTGCACAGCATTTATAAACCGTTGATCTCGAGATGCCAAATTCGAGACACAGCTGCTGGCAGCTGGCCATGTGGAAGGCTGTCAGAGTGAGTGGAAATCTCATGCCTTTTACATGCAACATCTATTATTGTCTGTCTTTCTGATCACAAGTGATATATTTATAAAGATGTTTTAGAAGCCTTTCACCCCTGAAATGAAAAAAACCTAAGGAATAATCTATCTCCTGTTTGCTAAGGCTCACATGTGCAAGAAAGGCACTTCCAGGAAGGGTACTAAGCAACAAGAATTTCTGTGGTTTACACAACAGAATCCAAGCAATAGAGATAACAGGACTGTGCTCCAATCCAAGCTGCATTACCAAGTCCTGTTTTCACAACTTGCTCACATGCCATCAGCAAGAAGGCAAAGCTCAGCAGGATGCAGAGTAATCCATAGCTTGGAGTCCATGAACTACACCCCTTGAAGCAGCGAGGCCACTCCAGCCCACAGCCAGCTCCCACTGCTTGGCCACTGAACATCCAAATACTTTATCCCATTCCCATAAGTGAACCCTGGTGCCTCAGTAAGATCTCAACCAGCAAGTTAATATTAAGCCTTGCTAAGAATCCTTTGATTCCTTTGGTCTCCAAAAGACATGAGTGACCTCACTTCAGTACTGAACACTGCAGAATCAACAAGTCTCCAAATTTTATGGATTGTCTCCTTTCAGAAAAAAAAGAGGAAAAATCATAAAATCAAACTTTGCTTCTTGTCTTGTCATTAAGTACCACTGAGAAGAGTCTGGCTCCGTCTGCTTATATCCTCTGACACACACAAATGATGGTCTGCTCCAAGGCAGAGCTCCGTGCAATCTTGCCTGTCTCACACAAAAAGGCAACACCTCCTCCTCAGCATCCCAGCCTGTGCATCCCAAGGAGCTTATATCCAATCACTGAATCCCACCACACATCCTCACCTTCAGGGAGATCACAGCCCTGCACTTTCACCTGTCTGCATTGCCCTCAGGGATTTCAGGGATGCACCCACTCAGCTGGGTTTCCCAGTAAAGGTACGGGAGCTTCCCGTGTAGCTGTCCTTCAGGCACATGCCTATCCTGTGCCTTGGTCTCGATTACAGGAGAGCTGCACAGCAGGATAATAACTAGGACAGGGCAGTTGCTACATGCCCATCAACCTCTCTTCACAAAATCTGGTTTGCCACAGAAAAAGCAAAGTTATGCTACCAGGCAATATTATTATCTGATTTATTCAGACACCTAGTGTTCTCTTATGTATTTGCTTTCAACCCCCATCCATCACACCCATCTTTTCCTGCAGAGACAAGAGTTTTTCCACCCATATCCAAAACCTACATTTTCACACAAGAAGTTGTTGAATACTCAGATTACTGTATAGATAGAGATAACACTATCACTCCTGAGCATTCCCTCACAACGTCAATAAGCCTTTAACACGGAAAAAGTTATTTGAAAATTATGTATTCCCATTCCAGTAAAGAGGATATCACTGTAGACATCTTTACATCAATCAGCTATAAAAGTCACCAGAATGTGAAGAGCTACATTGCCCCATGCAATACAGTCACACTGGTCTGAGCCACAGAAAGAAAGCCCCATCAAACAAAAACAGATACTGAACAAAAGTTGCAGCTGTGTTCAAAGAATGAATTGCTAAAGTCAAAATTATTTTAGGAAATACCACTGATTAATAGGCAGCATCTTAAAGAAGAAATCCTTAAATCAAGAGCTCATCCCTTCAGATAGCTTATTAATTGTGTGTATTTTTTGTAGCTGAACTCCAACTCGTGTCTAGTCATATTAGATTTTAAGCTCAAAGTTCATGAAAGTCACCACAGTAAGGGATACTACTGTAAAGATGTTAAATTGAAAAAAGCCATTGGTTCTTCAACACAGAAGTTTGAAATTAAAGAAAACCAGCATGTTTCATTGTTTGACAAGGCATAGAAGCAAGAGTCTGAAATAAGTACTCAAAATAGGACATATTTTCCAACGGAGGTAAAGATTACAATATAACTAACAGGAATGTGCAAGCCAGCAATACTTAACTTAGCAGTCCATGCCAAACCATGATAGTCCGTTGTACTACTTAAAAAACACTGAAACTTGAGAAAGTGGTATTATTACAATTGTTAACAATGGAATGCGAGAACATTTTTAAGCTACAAGTCACACAAATTCATTTAATGTATTTATTTTTTGTAGAAATAGACTATTCAGCACTTTAGGGATTTGAAAGCTTGACAAAGAACTTGGAATTTTTTTTCCTGCTAGATGTAAGTTAAAGACCAAATGTAAACGCTATTAGGAAGGTTCCAATTTCCCCACAACTACGTCCTTGTATAGGTTATGCTGATACATTGCAGGGAACAAAAAATAATAAAACCACCAAGAGAAATCTCACAACTTAGTAGAAAAAACCCACATTTTCTTCCACTAGGAAAAGAAACTGTGGTTAGGACCTACTAAAATAAAGAGTCTGAGAAGGTATTTCAGTTCAAATCTGGTCAAAGACAAGATATAGTTCATAACCCTTGAAGATCCAACAGGGACATGGGAGCTGTAAACAGGACTGTAAATCAACAGCACTCTGAGTATTTTTAACTTCAGCTGCAAGCAAGGTACACGAATTATTTGAAGGACAACAGTACATTTAGTTTTATTGTATAAATTTCTGTCACCATCACACACACACACACACACAAAAATAAGCCAGAGGAATAGCAGCAACTCCTGCTTAGCCATTTAAACATAAAAACCCAATATAAATTTAACACTGAGCTTGCCCTCCCTACACAGAAACCATCACAGTCAGGACCATTACAATGGCCTATTAGGCAGCTAACTTGCTCAAAAGTCATATATCCAGGGTTTAGCCTCTAATAAAACTATTGTTTTTTAACACTCAGCAGAGGCCTGGGTTTCCTAGAATAGCTGTCTTCTTTAGTACATTTGAATAAAAGTGTTTTTCTTCCCCCTTCCACTTCCCTCAAACTTTGCCTGTCACACATGGATTTATCATTCTCTGTAGATGGAACAAACTAGTGGAGAAAACTATGAAAAGTACTGAAGTACACTTTCCAACAGTTATGCATTAAGTAGGGAAAATACACTTGTTTAAATACAAGTTTCACCTGATGGCTCAGCAAACAAAAGCTGGTTATCACTCAGGCATCAGAAGCAGGCACTGCACAGGTACAGTCTTAAGATGGGACAATGGCCTCAGGGGTGACCTTTAGGCAAATAAATTAACAATTGATTTCCAGTAGATTTACAGTAAGCTGCACCTAGATTAAACTATGCAAAAAAATGATCTAAGTATTTATGTCACTTCCCCCTAAGAAAAAAAGGACTTGTTTTGGTGGAAAATTACTAGTTGAGGTTTTTTTCCCTAACTCCCCACGACAGGCAAAGAGCACAAAAACTGAGGGACCAGGACAGGGAAGTGCTCACCCAGCGCTGCAGTGGCAGGACAGAGAGCTGTACAAAGACAGCCCAAAGAGCTGCTTGTACTGACTGCTCTCACTGAATTTGAGTCACACTGCTTTCATCCTTACTGCCTGAAAAACAATAAGTGATCCGTTAGTATTTATAGAAGTCAAGTCTACATTGTGCAAATTAAGATTGACATGATTCCTATTATTCTGGCCTACTCCATAACTAATGACAGTCAGTACTAAATCCACTGCTGTTTTCCAAGGTGCCCACTTGGTAGCAACACAACCTGCTCTGTGAAATGAGCAAACAGGGTGCTTGTGGTGCCGAGTGCTCTTCAGTTTCCTGGGCAGATAGGTCTGTGCTTTTCTTCATATGTTTATCAACAGTCAGTCAGGTAAATTCTGAATTACCTCACAAGGGGAAAAGAATCAACCCCAAACAACAAAGACACATATCAAAAAACCACAACCCATAAAGTTTAGATCCCTAATATTACCCCAACGAATCCTCAAAATGAAAGATGATGCATAAAAAAATCCAAAACAGAACAAAGAAAAACAGAATTTTAGCTGGCACAGTTTGGTTTTTTTTTAATGAAAGAGCCATATATAATATGGTACACACACTGCTGCTAGATTTAGACTCTTATTAAAAAACAGCATGGATCTGTTTTTATACCAAACTGCTATCGCGTGATAGTGAATTACAAAGTCACAAAGTATTTAAGCATGTGCTGTACACACATCACATAAAAAAAACCCCTCCAATGTCTGTTCAAGAACATGACATAGAAAAAGAATTATTTGAAATGCAAAACTGGCATAACACTTTATAACCAAGGATAAGACACACCATGGAAGCAAAAAAGGTGTTGTTTTTTTTTGTTTGTTTGTTTTTTTTCAGTGTTCATGGCCAACTTGTCTAAGCCTACTGATTGCTGCAACATTTGCTGTTAGATTATACTTTTTGAGCAGCTTTCCTAAGTTTAGTGTTTTGCATTTTTATAATAATACTCAGCTGCTATGGTAACAGGCATTTAAACATGCACTAAGTAATTCATCCCACAATATTAAGTCACCTGAGCATTTACCAGAATTTGTGCAGAGCAGCTATAATTAATAGCACTGCTATGAAATACTATCTTCTGTCACTGCTGGGAAGACCACCTGATCTGTTTTACTCAATTTTGCTTAAAAAAAAAAAGTTACTCTAAAAAGATCTGTTCACCAATAAACTCTGATAAAGACATGCAGCATAAGATAGCTTACACCCCTCTATAAAGACTGAGATCTGCTTATGGAACACTATTCCAGACATCTCTGTGCAAGTAATAAAACAGTCATACACAGTAGTTGGACACAAGAAAAAAAATCGTTCTTATTTTCAAGGTTTTTACCACAGCGTTTGCCTTTCCTGATATTCCAAACAGAACAGCAAATATACTAAAACAATTATTTCAAACTGGAAAAAAAAAGTAGCAGAAGCACCCTCAAATCAAGATTTTCTGACACATCCATTCAGATTTGACTTCTTCTTTAGATACAACTGTAGCAAACTTGTTGCATCACCTCTCCTTTGAAAGAGAGCTACCCAGGGTCACCCTACAGCACTTACTCCAGATACTCTGTGTCCCAGCCCCCCCATGAGCCATGGAGTCTGCTATGCCCAGGTGAGTCTCCCTGAAATCAGCTTTCTCCAACAGGAAAACATCCACAAACTATCAAGGGTAGGAAAGATGAAAACAAGCACAGCAGAAACACATATAAAATTCAGCAATGCAACCACAAAGTAACAGAAGCACCAAGCCCAAAACTGAGCTGCTTAATATCCTTCCTCCCCGATAGTTTTTTGCATTTCATGATTAGCACAGTAAACAACAGATGTTGATGAGTAAAAAAAAAAACAAGGCACCCCAAGCAAGAATGAGAACATTTCCTGATAGGTTTCTTCAACAGATGCTGTTTCAAATTTGGCTTTAAAGATAACTGAACTAAAGACAATGTGTTCTCACCCCTCCATAATATAAGAGAGCTGTGGTGATCACTAGAAGAAATCATAGTTTTTTTAATCACTGAAAAATTAACTTTCATAGATGTAAACAGGCTTTCTAGTAGCTGGTAAAGCATCTAATATGAACCCAAGAAGCTGTATTTACACCAGCCTGAATTTAAAAAAAGTAAAAGGCAAAAAAATTGGCTAACTTTTGGAAATAAGAAATCTGGTCATCACCGCTTGGACTACAGACATGTTTCTATTCCACGATACATTTTTAAGAGCTTCCAGTGAAGGCTCTAGTATTAGAAACCATAGGGAATGCAACCCTACAAATTCCCTAACAAAAATTAGTTTCTGGAGATGGCACACTGCTTCCTTTCCATTGTCCCTTTCCTATGAGGGTGAGTCAAAGTTTCAACTCCCAAAAGATGGACACAAAAAAAAAAAGAAAGAAAGAAAAGAGAACAGGGGGTGGGAGAAGTTAAAAAATACAATCAAGTTTGGCTTGTCATTGGCACCATAACTGACTATGAATTTCTGGGTACCACTCACAGATCAGGCTTCAAGATGTTCTTTCCCTGGTAGCACTATTTTGAGCTTGAAGTATTGTACAAGAAAAGGATAACTAAAACCTATCTGGGAAGAAGTCAAGAGATGAGATAAATACTTGTAAAGTACGGAGAGGAAACTGCAAGAAAGTGATAATGTTTAACAAACAGTTCAGTTTTCTGACAGAAAGAACTACTATGTTTGCCTCATGTTTCCTAATAAGCAGTTTTTCATTACCAATAAGCCAGGCAATTTAGGTTTGCACACAAAAACACTTATTACAGAGTCCAAAATAAACTTTCCTTCACAACAAGGATAACTGTCTGATGCAAAAACTCCTCCAACCATCACCTGAAGCACGTGTGTTCTAGACTGGACATACAGCAACCTCTCTCCAAAAAGCAGACAGCAATCTGTTTGCATTTACTTGCTGTGCTCTAACAATCATAGACTTTTTACTACACTCTTATAAAGGTAAGATAAAATTTTTAAAAGGAGCAAAGAAAATCTCACATTTTGACACTGGCTACTGCTGGGTGACACAACCTATAGAGTATTTGGATTCTGCTTGGGAGCTTTGTTTACCCCTGCATGCTTACTACCCCAGGCAGTAGAAGAAAGGACTGTGTGTGGGATGAGATAATGGAAATTTATTCAGCTACTAGAAAAAAAAGTTAAAGCAACCTTCATCTTCTTACAGAACTCTAACTTTTGACCCTTTTCTACCACTTCTTACACAGAAATACCCATGTGGTTTTGGTTTTAGGACAGTTTCGATGAGCGCATCTTTATAAATAGTTGATGCTGCTCTGTTTCTCCAAATTCCTTTCTCTTTATTGCATTACATAATGAGATTTTTTTCTACTAGTGCTAAAGTATTAGCCGATTAAAGATTAACACGCCCCCAGGAGAGAGAATCTCAATTAAAAAAATTCCAATCATTGTAGTCACCAAGTCAAACCGCAGCTCTTCAGTGACCAACCCAACTCACCAGCCCCTGTTCCCCAGCTGGCTCCCACAGCCTCTCACCGCTGGAAGGAGGAGGGCAGGTGCCCTGGCAGGGGATGCTCAGGAAGGAGCACCTAAAGCTTCCAGTAAGTGACTGAAATGCCTTTCATGTGTCACGCCAGTGAAATATTTGTCAAGGGTTTATTTATTTTGGAAATATACATAAATACGCGAGTTACCATGTTAGTGTAACACTAAATGTTTACAAAACAGCAGTTCCAAAGGAAAGTGCACCTTCTTTAAATCACCATCACCTTTCCTTGTTGATCCAAACATACCCTGAGATTTGACACTGAAAGACCTGAAACTCACCTCCGTTCTCACGGGCTCCTGAGGTCAGACAGCAGGGAACACTCCGGGGGAATTACCCCACTCCGCAGCATCCACAACTGATTCAAACCTATTTATCTGCTCTAGCAACAAAACCAGCAACTGCCCGCTCTTGTTTTGTCAAAAGTTGCCTACGTAACTTTCACTGAGAGTCAGATAATTCAAAACATACTGGGACAAAATATGCAGCCTCAAGGAAAGAAAAAAATACTTCTAAAAACAAAAAGCCACAAAGCGGAGCCAAGGCCGAGCCCTCCTCGGCAGCGGCGGCC